>NW_018024312.1:0-4302 GCF_002006095.1 Pseudomyrmex gracilis
TGTATATTTAGTGTAATAATAAAGTGTGCTAAAAAATTAACTAATGTACATATATGTAAAACTCAGTTAAGAATATAATTTTGTTTTTTTATTTACTTTTTTAATTTTTTACTTTCTATAGTAAAACACTTCTTTTTCCGAAAAAAAGACATTCCAGTTATCGACTTGTTTGTAATTTATAAATTATTTGTTGCTTTTTGTGTATTTTCTATTTATCAATAATATTAAAGATTCGTGAAATTGTCAAACTAAGTATTGAAGACCGATACGAGCCGATGCTAAGTGTACATGCAAATATATTATATATTCAAATATATTATTTCTTCGCTGATCGTAGTTAGCATAGGTCAGTTACTTACTGCTTATTTTTCTGTGAGAATTGTCTGTTGCTTATTAACTCAGTTGTTGCTGTTTTCTCTGATACTCAAGATTTTTATTTCTTTTGTTGCAGGTGTCAAGGATTTCTTCTCGGCGTTTCCAATGCAGCATCCCACCGCTGCCACCAATTTTTGTTACCCCGTGAAATCTTTAGGATGCCGCGAGGAGGGACGTCGAGAATATATCTGATTTATATATTACTGTAGCACCACAGATTTTATTTTATATATAATTACACGTTTCTTTACAACTCGTGTTTACACCTTGTTTCACCTTAAACTCCTAACTTCTAAGTTCCCACAAGCGACGCTCTGTCGAGCAGAGCCTTCGGCCGCAACACGGTTCGGGATTATTCCAACGACGCACGGGTGATGCCGGCTTTTATACCTCAGCCACTCAATTATGATTGGCGGAGGAAAAACCTGACGGTATCCGGTGTCCAAAAAGTGCAATGCAGACCATTGTATCTTTTCGGCCGCGCGTGCGACCTTTGGTCAGCGCGTCCAAGGACGCGCTATCACATTTTGCGTAGCGACCGCCGACTGGATCCTCGCGTCGGATTCCAGTAGCCCCGATAACCTTATAATAACCATTTTAAACTGACCGATAACACAAACGGAAATTACATAAACACCACATATTACTAAAACATACAACTAAACATACTGTTTAATCTCACACAAGCACCTTATAACAGGGTACAAACTGGCGACAGAGCTTTACTTCGGTGGTCCTCGTGCCAGGCGGCAAGTACAATCGATCTTTCCCCTTACCTCTCTTTCCCCCTTGTCTAAAAGTGCATCATCAGCCACAACAGGCATTTAACGAATTCCGGTACATTTTACGATTCCAGTTTTTTCTGATTTTAAGTGAAGTGTTCGGTATATGTATATAGTGCTGTAATATTAATAATAGCTGAGATGTGTGTGTAAAGCAAGTGTGCGATATATAATGCATGTGTATGCTGTGTATCATCTTTTTTAACCATACCAGATATTTGATATTTTAATATTTTAATATTTGTCCGACAGTCCGCAGTCTGTTCAAGTGGGACGAGAAAAATTGATGCATAGCATGGTTTTGTAAATATTGTATATAGATTGTATATATTTAAAAGTTAAAAATATATTATGTAATATATGTATATAAAGTAACTATTATATGAAAATGAAGAAAACGGTTTATTTCAATAATATTTGATACATAATAATTAATATAATAAAAGAAAAAGAATTTGATTATGTACNTATATATAAGATTAAGAATTAAAGAAAGAAATAACAGATGAGATGTAAGAAGTTACAATAATAAATGATACGTTGTTACAAATAAAAATGTTATAATTTATTAGATTAAGTGATTTATGTGAAAATAAGTTTCTGAGCACACTTATTAAATTTAACTATTACTTTTATTGTATAAAAGTACATAGAAGAATAGTTTATACAACAAAATGTTTTTATTTTATGTATTAAGTAAAACCATATACTTTATTAAATTCGACAAGTACAGAATAAACATTAGTTGATTCCATGAGATTTAACATGTCATCTGAATCAAAAGCACAATTTGTCGTATCTAACTGTTGTAATAATTTTGTACTAAATAATTTTTTAAAAGCACGCGCAAATTGTATTGGAATCGGATTTAAAGAATTACCTCTTTGTTGCCGAATAGCACCAAAAAAATTTTCAAGGCAATCCTGATTTATTCTACGTGTTTGTATTAAATAAAAATTATAAGATTTTAATTCCTCCCATAATTGTTTAATACTATTAATAGTAATCTGCCAGCACTGAAAACATTTAACTTTTATACTTTTACCTTCATTGTTAATAACTTTAATATTTTTTAAAAATTGAACTGTTTCTTCTAAAAAGTTTAATTGTTTTTTATTTCCAGTAAAAACTTTACCATATTCCTTAGGATTAATTTCAGATAAAGAATTTAATATATCGAATAATTTATCAAAACAATGAATAAATTCAATCGTTCCAAATGCTTCTGATGAAAGATTACCTGAAGACATCTGCGTGCACATACCAGCAGCTACATAGTTACTAAGTACTTGTACTGCGTATTTGACTTTCATTTTTGAAAAATTATTCGGATCTATGTGACACGGAGATAATTTAGGAGCTGCTTTGATATATTGTCCCTTATCTTTTAAATAAAATTGTCTAATGCATGACCATGACGCAAACTTATTATTAAATTTTAAAATATGTTTGTACAAGTTATTACGCGTAGCTTTTATTAAATGCGGAGTATCAAAAATATACAATATTTTCTGTTCACCGACTACAAATGTTGAATTTTTTGTTGAAATATGTAATTCGCGAGAAAGTTTTAGAAAATTAGAACCCATATCNGTAACTAACGCATGCACAATAGCACCACTATTTTGTAATTTAGTAATACACTCAAACACAATTTGTTTTAATATATTACTTGCACAAGTAGTCTCTGCAAAACAATAGCAAAGTGGAACTTTCTAGTTACTTGCAATACTGCGTGCCATTAAAACGAATGCATTTTGTGCAGGTATTGCAGATTTATAAATTCCTACATCTTCAAATCCTATAATTTCATCTCGCGAAATATCATAAAATAAGTGAGATTTTAAACTCATTTCATCCGCGCATAATATACAATGTCGTTGGATAAATGGTAATAACTGTAATTTAATTTTAAATGCTTTGAACACATTTTCATTAATACTGGGCACTATATGTTCCACTTATGAGTAAATAATTGTAATGTACGTACAGTGGGCAAAGTAAATCTTGTTTCCAATTCTTTATAGGTTCGCGGACTCAAGAAATATATTGATAATGCAAACTTTTTGAATTCATTATCATATCGCATACCACGTTTACTCTTTTTCTGCGCGTCTACTTGTGCTGATAACAATATATTAAATTTTTTCGGTAAATACTTTTTTCCTAAGGTTTTTAATAATACTAATTCTTTAGTTTCTACCTTAGATGTTTGTTGCTCTTTTGTTGTGGCTAAGATCTTCTTTTCTCTTCTTTGAAGTCGTCGAACTTTTTGTTGTAATAGTTTTGTTTTTGCTTTCAAGGTTTTAATAGTTCTATATAGGTCTTCTTTAGTAGGTCTTCTTTTTTCCTCTTCGGTGCCGTTGTTATATTGGATGTGCTTCTAGATACAATAATATACATAATTAGGCTGATCAAATATTAAAAACGAAAGAAGAATAAAAAAAAGAATAAAAGAAAGCGTATAGAGTTAAAGTTTTAAATATATATAAATATATACATATATTGGCTGCGTTCAGCAGAACTCAGCGCTTAGCAAGCGCTTTGCTATTATTGCTTGCCATTGGCTTGTACTCTTATAGTTTCAAAAGATGTACAAGAAAAGGCCAATCACAGACAATAAGCGCAAAGCGCTTGCCAAGCGCTGTGTTCTGCTAAACGCAGCCATTTTATGCACAAATATATTTTTTCTTTTTTATATACTCCACACACACACACACACATATACATATATTTTCTAAAAAATAAAATAAATATATTTCTAAAGTAGAAAAATATATGTAGTACATATAACTTACGGTTGAGCTATTTCCATGTTAACATCCATATCACTTGACAGCACTGCTTGCGATGATTGTAAATTGCTAAAAAATATTTTACTTATAAGTTTGAAATATTATTTTGATAAAAAAGTTTATTTATTCTTCCGTTGCACAGTGGAGTATTTAGCCAATTTAGGCGGCCAAAATTATTTTTGTAATTTAAGGAGATCTAAACATGCTGTTTTACAAATTTATTATATTTTAAATAACGAGAAAAATTTTTTCATGAAAAAAATATGATTTTTACTTTTTTAAACTTAGCTGGATGATGAGAGCCACGAATCGTCAGATGACACTTTCGCTTCTTCTTCAGATTCTTCTTC
>NW_018024312.1:5512-7108 GCF_002006095.1 Pseudomyrmex gracilis
AAACTGAGCTCGTTGGCCGTTTGAATACAAGCAGAAACTCGTCTAGACGTGTAGTAATCTGTTTATTGTGAGTATAAACCCAGGCAGAACAATAAAAAGGACCGATCTTGAGCGCTACCTGCTCTCGGAGCGGTCCCTACGTTCAAACTCNCATAACTTTGTCAATTTTCGTTTGATTAATATGAAACTTTCAGAAAACATTTTTGAGATGGCATACTTTTAGAATATGCAAAAACCTAAAAATCGATTTTTTCGACTTTTCTAACTAGAGATAACCCCTTAACAGCAGTCTGTTAAGCACGTCTAAATTGCACGATATCCTGGAGAACTTCCTTGCGTAGTTTTGNCGATATAAACGAAAATGTTTGTTTCGGGCTTCAGCGGCCTCTTCGGAGAGTTGACCTATAGGCAGCAGGGCATTCTCTATTATAATAGGACCGTGAATTAAAATCTTGTGCATCGTAGGCGTCATCGGATGCCACGGATATAACTGAACATATAGTTCTGCAGTTTNTCTAGCATATTTTGAAAATTTTTCAACGTGAATTTTATGCCCACTTGATATAGTTTCCAATATCACTTTAAAACGATATATTAAATTAGAATCAATGCCTGTTATTNCAGCTGCTATATCCGGATCAACAAAAAATCTTCGACTAGTGTTACCATCATTGGTATTGCCAAATCCGGGTTTAGGTATGTCTACAATTAAACCAATTTTGTTCTTAAAATCTTCTTGGATTTCCAACTTTCTTTGCTTGACAATAGCTTTTTCATTTTCTGACCTTAATTGCCATTTCTTAACAGGCAGTTTATAGGACAGATGCAATAAACATTCAAATATACGGATTCTGGCGTGCAAAATAGATAATCCAAATTTAAGTGTTTCTGGTTTAATGTTTTTCTTCGTTGTTAAATTATTAAAGTCTTTAGATGTTGCATCACAAATATAACATCTCATTGTGGAAGTTGTTTGAGTGGCGGCATTACATATTTTAGCGTCAATCATAGTGAGCATCATTGTGTATTTGACGGAAAACGATTTGTCTGCTAATGTTATTTTCGTGTCTTGTAACGAATTTATTGAGTTTTCTAAATAAGAAATTTCTTCGTTTGTAATATCAATAGATTCTTTGACAAATCTTATTCTAATAGGGCGACAATAACGTGGTGATGAAGGANTCGGATTCTGCCAAATCAACTTTTTGTTATGTGTACAAATTAGTTGAAGTGGCACAAAAGNACTCTGAAAAATGTTTGTGTCGGAATCACAATCATTCTGAAATTTCTGCTTATATTGAATTTGTTGTGATCCGTCACAGCCCCACTTGCACATCAACATCAATGTGTTACCTTCTTCTTTACTTAAAGTTTGTACAACTTCTCTTAAATGCGTCAACAATCGTGTAATCGTATGGTCTAATAAATTTTGTAACTTGATTTCAGCACACAAATATCAGTAACATGATATGATTCCTTAACCGGGTAGCAGTCCATTTTTGCTTTTTGTAATACACTGTAGCAAGGATATATTTTTTTATTAGTGCTCCTTATTACTTCGTACTGTCTTTTAGAAAGACCAGCTTCAACAAACAT
>NW_018024313.1:0-7178 GCF_002006095.1 Pseudomyrmex gracilis
TGTAGCAATAAAACATATTTAGAAAAACATATATAATTTGTCCGGATTTTGGCGCCGCACCCTGTATATATATATCGCCGGTGTGCGCCGATCATAAAAACAGTGCGCGAACCAAAACAAACGCGCATGAATCACACCAAAGGCAAACGAATCAAAACATCGCTTTAGAGGCTTTTGTTCGGGTAGCAACCAAAGATGCCAGATCGAGGACGCTTACAGCATACAGCAGCAGGTGGAGAGGATACGCACACAGGCGAACAGCCGTATACGTGTGCGCTCGGCGCTTCGGCCAACTTCGAGCGGTAGAAGGAGAAAGAAATATAATCGGTCTCTTTCTTTCCCGACTATATCTATAGCTAACATCAACAGCCGCGAGAAGCGTGCTTGGGCTGTTTATTCCATTTTACGTCGCTCCTGCGTTTTTTCTCTCTTTCTCCCACTCTCTCTTTTTCTCATACTTCTACAGAAATAAATCTTCAAATGAAATGAAAACGTATTTTATATATGAAAGATTTAAAGAATAATAAAAAACATTAAAAACGGAAGAGGAAATAAACTGCTAGATGATAAATAAGTAACTAATAAATGAATAATAAAACATATTAGTTTTTGACCATATATATGCTAATTTAATTTCTTTTCACTATTTTATATACTATAAACTAAATAATGAAAGTAATTACTATAATTACTATAAACTAAATAATTAAAATTATAAACTAAATATTTTAGGAACATACAAGACACGCAAAAGCCATTAAATGTAATTCTATCTTTGTAATTTATTAATTATCGTTACAAAAAATTAATCTTTATGACTGTGACAAACGTTGTATTATATACATTTCACAAAGAAAAACAATATAAATAACAATGTATATGTATAAAATATAGAAAACAATCAACAAATATTGTATATATAACAAAAATAACAATAGTAACAAAAACCAAAAACAAATATATTGTATACATAATAAATAAATATATAAACATATCGCTATATTCACACAAATTTTTTTATAACATTTTTATAACATTTTTTAATTTAAACAATTAAAGAGAGAATCTTTTAAGGTTTCAAAGTTTCCAAACTAATAAATATATATTCAGTCATGAGAGCCGTTCGCTAGGTGTTGTGCGGCAATTATACGTGTATATATATACCTATGAAATATATGTGAAATATATGAGAAATGATTTCTCATATATGAGATGCAAGTAGCATCCTATATGAATTTTAGAATTGTTATTACAATTCAAATTTCACGTGTAAAAATTTACACGTGAACACGTATATATGTATATATATACACGTATAATTTCCGCACAACACCTAGCGAACGGCTCTCACGACCGAATATATAGTTTTCAATTTGTTGACTATTGTAACATCTGTATAACATTTTTCATCTGTTCACTACTTGAACACACTCTTACAGCAATCTATTACTGATACGCATCTTACTGTGTTGTTTCTGTCTTAAATAAATTTTGTTAATTTGGAAAAATGATGTGTTATTTTACAAAATGCAGTCTCATTTTATGATACGTTGCAGCAATGATCATAATATACTCTATACGTCTACCTTTGCATATGAATGTCATATAGAAATGNATAAATTCTTTCTTGTAGAGTTAATTTGCATTTTTCAAATTTGTGATTAACAATTAGCAGACTTAAAGAGTAACAATGATTGCTTCTACGTTGTCTTCGATATAAATCACTCTATTTTCTCTTTTATATCAAAATATCGGAATCAAATGATGTGTCGCGTATGATTCACGTTACACACACACACACAAAATATAAAATCTTCAAAAAATAAAATGCATCAAAATATAAAATGCACAAAATATAAATTTTTATCGACCACGTATTTACTTAGTGCAATTAACATTACGGCGGTAATAATCATCGTTTTCACACCCAAAAATATATCATTATTAATTAAATTAGTCATATTGAATACAATGCGTGTGTGTGTGTGTGTTCTTTTCAGCTGAACTGACTCCGTTAGTTCATAGTCTATTTTTTAAATTTATTTTTTAAATTAAATTAATTTTAATAATAATATTAGGAAGAAAAAGATAAATTTTGAACTAGTGCAGTCATTCGAGCTAAAAAGAAGAAACACATATAATAATAATAATTCTTTGAATAATTAGATTTATTTCAAAGGAACTTTTACTTTTGTATTACTATGCAATAAAAAGAATTAAATTTTCTATTTAACTTTTTTGCTTTCGTACATATGACCGCAAATGTGATATCGGAGTCATCTGCCGCGAGTATACTTTGTCGGTAATTAAGCGTAATGTGCGTAGCTTAAAAATAGTTTTCTTAGTCAAAAAATATATGAGTATTATGTGTACTATTGATGTGTATTATGTGTATTATTAATTACTATATGAGCGCCGACTATAATCTGCATTATGAATGAAAGGATTAATATTATATACTTGCATAATTTGAGTCTAATAGATTCGATGTAGCATTCGATAGCGCATAGAGCGGTCGAGTTATCTCTTATATGTTGCAATGAATTTGTGGATGGAATTGGTAAAAACTTCTGGATACCAAGTTCGTTCTTTTTCTTTGTTATTTATCGCCAGTGATAGCACGTACAAAGCGCTTCTTGAGATTGATCTCTGATACAATAAAATAAATGAAAGCTAGAACACATTTCACGAAAAATGTCCAAAAAATGCTCATTATTCTTCTTGTAGCTGTCGTTGTGGTGATAACTCACATGAGACTGAGTCAAGAAATTTTTTTATTTAGCAATGTCACGCAGTTTTTCCAGTGACACATAATGTTTTTGGTCCACATTAATGTGATTGTAGAATCAGCTCGAGTCACTCATGTCTGCAGAAAATTTGGATATTTTGCATTATTATCAGATGGACGTTTTAAAATTTCTTTCCGCATATTATCAAAATCAAATTCAATAAGATTACGTTTTTCTTCAAAAGTAAATTCATGATATAACGCAAACCATTCTTTTTTTAAACCGTTTTCATCAAAATCAGTTAGTGTTTTCGCGATAAAAGTAATATCATTAAAAGTTGTTTCTCTGTTACTATTCATTAAAGCTATATACATATATATATATGCGGGTTTAAAACTTTGTAATTTATATAAAAACTTATCATGAATAGGTAATCTTTGTTTAATTTCTTCGGCGGCAGTAATATAAAATTGTAAACAGTTTAGTCTGACATTCAGAATTACATTTGCATGTCCTTTTTTCTGTAAGTTATCAAGATATTCCTCGCATTCTGATTCTAAATTAATATCAGCAATTGGTTTGTGATTATTTATCTCTGAAAATGTTATATTTGTAAGCAAGTGTGGTAATAATTCCGGTTTCAAAAAATTTTGCGTAATTTGCGTAAGAAAATGTACAGATTTAAAATGCAACAAATGTATTCTCGTTTCTTTAGCTTGAAAGAAAGCATTGTAGGAGTTAAAAACATTTANAACGTATTTCAAAAACAGAAAATATGCTTTAATATCTTTATTGTTCATTAGAGATAACAAATATTCCCCAGATTTTGTGTTTTCGCTAATCACAATTTCATTAAGAAAATGTTTTATACTATTCCATGATTCGAGAAGTCTGTCGACACATGTATAATGNGACAACCACCGTGTATCGCATAATTTTAAACGTTTCCGATTAGTATCTTAAAAACATTCGTAAAATTCTTTGAAAATAGCCGAACGTTTTGGACTACTGTTAATATAATTTACAATTTTTTGGAGAAATTCATCACAAAATGCTGGCATTTTAGCGCATGCAGCGTGCGCGGCTAACGCGGCGAAATGACAAGGACATGTAAACGTTAATAAATTTTTACATTTCTCCTCTAGTTTTTTTTTTGAAAGATAAATGTTTTCCCGTCATAACGGATGCATTATCGCACGATAAAGAAAGAATATTTAAAAATAGCATTTGTAATTTATACAGTTCAGATTTAAATGCGTTAAATAATTTATCAGCACTACAATCTCTTGCATCTAGATGAATTAATTTTATTAAGTGAGATCTAACATCTAAAGTCTCTGAATCAACATATCGAACAAAAAACGTCATCCACGTCGTTAGTTATATCTGATGTTTCATTAATAAAGATTGAAAATTTTGTGTTCTGAATGCTACTAACGACACGTTCCGTTTCGACCGGACATAAAACATTGGATATCTGAATCAACATATCGGACAAAAAACGTCATCCACTTGTCGTTAGTTATATCTGATGTTTCATCAATAAAGATTAAAAATGTTGTGTTCTGAATGCTACTAACGACACGTTCCGTTTCGACCGGACATAAAACATTGGATATAATATTTTTCACTTTGTTCGGCCCATGCTCATGTTTTTCAACACATTAATATCATCTATTTGTTGAAAAAAACTGAGAATCTCTTTTGCCGTTTGATGAGGAATATTTTTTTCTGTAATTAATGCTGCAAATCGTATCTCTGCAGATTTTCTGCGCTCATCAAACGACGAAAAAGATTCATCAGTTTGCGTATTCAAATTATTAGTATTTCAGTTGCTCGTATTTGTTTCGCTTTTATTCATATTATTTGTATGTATTTTAGATTCTGCGTGTCGCTGTATTTGTGATAAACCGCCAGCAATTACTCTATCGCAGATGGTACACAAAGCCGAGTATGCATTATTTGGCACCTCGCGCAACCACAATTTAAATTCTTTAATTTCGAGCTATTGTTGCCGTTTTTTATGTTGCTTACTTTCGGGTGTAATGTTTTGGATTTCGTTATGAAATGAAGCAAGGTTTTCTTTCACGTTATTCTTATGACACGCAGAATCCGCGTGCCTGGAAACATGCGATGAGGAACAAGAAAAATTTTTGTTGCATATTATGCATTTATATAATGTGTCATCAGACACTACTTGACGTATCTAAGATTTGTAGCGCTCATTGCTAAGCCATGCTTCTACAAACTTGCGCTTAGTAGTGTTTTTTGTTTGTTCCATGGCACATAAATACTATACAAATAAATATAATAAAAACGAAGAAATATAAAAAAACGAAAAAAATATACAATAATGATAAAAGCATGATAGAAGAATAATATAAGAATGATAAAAAAACGGCAGAATAGTAAAAGAATTATAGAAAGAGTATAGAAAAAAAAGACGAAAAGGGAATAAAGAAAGCAGAAGATAAATAAAATACAAAAGAAAAAGAAAATATAAATAATATTACAAAAAATAAGAAAAGAATGTAAATAGATATTAGAAAAATTAAAATAAGAAAGATTAAAGTACCAGAAAGACTCTATTATAGCGTGGCAAAGATAAAGAAATGTTTCCAACACGATAGTAGACAACACGTCTGCGAAAAAGTGTCTTAGATGGATACGTTAAGACATTTTTTCGCGGAATTGCATATATCGTGGACACCCGAACGTGCGCCGACCATAACAAACAAGCACGAATCAAAACAAACGCANGCCCGTATTACTACATTGCACGTCAAAAATACTGCCTGAATGACGAGGACACTTGACTTGCACTAAAATTGCATTGTATAAAATTATTATTACAATATATATTTTTGTAATACGTTCTTATCTTTAATATTACATTCATTCAAAAAATAAATTTGAAAAAAATATAAATTTGAAATTATAATCATTTTAATATATACAGCAAGAAAGTACAAAAGGCTACTACTTATTTGTCATACTTTTTACTTTGTATGCTTATATGACTATTGTCACAATAATAAATTGTATTTATGAGATCCTTGTCTTGTTATATTTATTCGTTATCTGTCTATGTATTAATGCTTTCCTTCATGTAATGCAAGTATTTAATGTAAAATACATTATTTTATCATTATCTTTATTCTTATTTTTTATTGCATAGTACTTTAAAAAATAGATTGTGAACTAAAGGAGCCAGTTTTTTTCAGTTCAGCTGAAAAGAACACACACACACACACGCATTGTATTCAATATGACTAATTTAATTAATAATGATATATTTTTGGGTGTGAAAACAATGATTATTACCGCTGTAATGTTACTTGCACTAAGTAAATACGTGGTCGATAAAAATTTATATTTTGTGCATTTTATATTTTGATGCATTTTATTTTTTTTAAGATTTTATATTTTGTGTGTGTGTGTGTGTGTAAAGTGAATCATACGCGACAAATCATTTGATTCCAAAATTTCGATATAAAAGAGAAAATAGAGTGATTTATATCGAAGACAACGTAGAAGCAATTATTGTTACTCTTTAAGTCTGCTAATTGTTAATCACAAATTTGAAAAATGCAAATTAACTCTACAAGAAAGAATTTATACATTTCTATATGACATTCATATGCAAAGGTAGACGTATAGAGTATATTATGATCATTGCTGCAACGTGTCATAAAATGAGACTGCATTTTGTAAAATAACACATCATTTTTCCAAATTAACAAAATTTATTTAAGACANAAACAACACAGTAAGATGCGTATCAGTAATAGATTGCTGTAAGAGTGTGTTCAAGTAGTGAACAGATGAAAAATGTTATACAGATGTTACACTAGTCAACAAATTGAAAAATGTTATAAAAATGTTATAAACAAAATTTGTGTGATTATAGCGATGTGTTTATATATTTATTTATTATGTATACAATATACTTGTTTTGTTTTTTGTTACTGTTGTTATTTTTGTTATATATACGATATTTGTTGATTGTGTTCTATATTTTATACATTTACATTGTTATTTATATTGTTTTTTTTTGTGAAATGTATATAATACAACGTTTGTCAAAGTCATACAGATTACATTTTTGTAATAATAAAGTTGTAATTATTAAATTCCAAAAATAGAATTTCATTAATTGGCGTTTGCGTTTCTTTTACGTTCCAAAAATATTTAGTTTATAATTTTAATTATTTAGTTTATAGTAATTATAGTAATTACTTTCATTATTTAGTTTATCGTATATAAAATAGTGAAAAGAAATTAAATTAGCATATATATGGTCAAAAGTTAATATGTTATTATTCATTTATTATAAAAACGCAAAAAACCCAAAGGAGCCGCAGGTCCTGGATGACAGTGGAAATAATTTGATAGTCTATGTATTATTAAGTGGACGTTTCGATCCTTTTATTGTGGATCATCTTCAAC
>NW_018024314.1:0-4383 GCF_002006095.1 Pseudomyrmex gracilis
TCACCACCAAGGGAGGGGGAAATCCACCGTGGTGGGGCAATGGCGCCAGAAGTGGTGGGGGGGCCAGGTGGAGGGGGTTTGTTTTGACGCGCCATACGTGGCCACGTACTACTTTTAGAATAGTATATTGCTGCGAATAGTTGAGCCTGACGTACGGTCGTGATATCTTATATTACGTGGTGAATATTTGTTAGAGTGAAAAGTGAGAAGAAATGGAGAAAAATAGTGAAAAACAGCAACAATCTATATCCAGTTCAAATTTACATTCCACCATCGAGAAGCAAAATGTCAGACGTGAGATGCTGCTTTCCACTATGTACGGATTGAATAATTCGCATATGAAAAGAATTCAAGTGGGATTGCTCCCGGATATATAAAGAACGGTTTTTATCCTGCTATTAAATTATACGGAAATGGAACAAGTACCATATGGCGCGATGTTAATTCGTGGAAGAAATTTCAAGATGTTATGCCGTTAATAAGTTTGTACTTGGACGGAAACAAGTACAAGACGGAGCCGATTTTGATAAATAATAATATCACGATCGCGTTTAGTACGGCGTATGGATCGAAGGCCGTAGTAATTTCACACAAAGAGTCCGGAGATGAGGAGGAGGAAACATCTAACAGTGAGACAGTGAGAGAACAAGTTTCGGATTGTTCTAAAGCAAAGAAGCGTAAGATATTTGCCGATTCCGTTGTGATGCAAAAAACAACATTTCTCGGACTGCAGAATATATCGCAATGTGTTAACGCGTATATAGAACACTTAGATACGTTAGCATCTAGTGTTAGCAAAAGTATCTAATACAAAAGACGGACTTGTTACTCCCGAAAGCCTATATAAACGCAGACCTTATAAAATTAACAATTAGAGGTAATTACAGCAATATCGAACGTGCTGTACAAACGCAAATTAAAAATTTACCGTTTCTAGCTACTTATTTTACCTGGGTATTTCTAGAAATGTGTACGCTATATTTGGACAATGTTGTACAACTTATTTTAGCAAAGCATTAGAAGTAATGTCTTCTCCTGGTTTGCTTGTATACAAAAATATATTTCAATGTAAATAAAAATGAAATATACTGTCTTTCTATAAAATAAATACCATATATATTGTGTTTTATTTCCCCCGCCCAAAACCTGTTCTGTTCGCACACGCTTTATTGGAAAAACAAAAATTAAAAAATTTTTGTGCCATTTGTACATAGAAAAATAAATGAAAAATTCTTTGATATAAGTTGTTCTTATATCGCGCATCCTGTTGTATCCTGTCGCAACGTGTTTCTACGTACGTGTCTATCTCGAAAAATCTTCGAGAAAGTTTCCCATAGTGCAATCCCAAAGTCAGAAATCGAAGATTTATATATCGTAAGTCCTTCGGCTGTTTATTACGGTTCAGGAGTGTAAATCTTCGTTTTATGGAATCGCGGCTAAAGGATGCGTTTTACCTCGTTGACAAAAACAACAGAAACTATGTCTGAGTAAACAGACGGTCAATGCCAAAACGTGACATTTTAGGTTCACCTTCGTCTGCGAATCTGTTTTTGGCTTATAAAATCAATGTCAACCTTATAGAGAAGCAAAACCAAATTTTTTCTCCGCTGACAAAAATGATAAAAACTTTATAGTATTTCTAAGTAACAGACAATATATATCAATTTGTCATCTTAGTTCAACTCTCATTTCGTAATTTTTGGGGGTGAACATAGTATAAAAGTTTGGTACAACGAGCTCAAGTCACAGTCTAATTTTGAGTTCAGTGCTAACATCAGAGAATATAGTTTAAAAGTTGCAAGTGAGTATCAAGTAAAAGTGCGATTTGAAGATCAATAAAATGTCTGCAAAAAGTATCGAGGATATTGCTATGTACGTGATGCAATGCTCCTTTGGTGTGTTCATGTCAACACACATGAGAGAGGTATTGTTACGCGTACAACAAGATGCGGACAATTTAGATTTATTTTATCAAATTGCGCATCGGATTTCGAATACATTCCTCGCATCGTTACACTCGTTAGGATTTTTGGAAGAAGATCCACGGTTATTGCGCATCGCGTGCGAAGTTGTAAATTTTCGCACGGCACTTAACCATGATGAGCAAGATGTGCGAGGGTTGATTGCGCGGATGATACACGATAACGAGAGTGAGTGACAGTTTTTATTCTTAATAAAAATATTGTTTTTATATTAGTAAAACTTGTTGTATAACGTGTGTTTTATTCAATTTAGTAAATAATCGTGACGTAATGACGGCAAGCGAAGAAGCTGCACCGACGTTACCACGATCTACTTGTTGGCACCAGGTGCAAGATGCGAGCGGAATAGAGAGCGTACCCCCTCGTGTGAATTCTCGGCCGGTAGCCAGGGTATCGCCATTGCGACGCCCTGCTCAGCGTCGACAGCACGAGAGGGAAGAAGTAGAAGAACCTCCCCTGCGTAAGTATATGAGTAAACACGAAATTCTATAAAAATAAAAAATATATTAATTAAAAATAAATATATATTTGGTCATAAGAGCCGTTCGCTAGGTGTTGTGCGGAAATTATACGTGTATATATATGCATATATACGTGTTCACGTGTAAATTTTTACACGTGAAATTCGAATTGTAATAACAATTCTAAAATTCATATAGGATGCTATACTTGCATCTCGTATATGAGTGATTCCAAATACCCCCCTAATTGAAATTAAATTTATATTGCGAAAAAAACCCCTCGGCCAGGAGTCGAACCTGGAATCTCCGGCTTTCCGTGCCGTTTTTTCGCAATATAATAATTTAATTTCGCAATATATTTGCAATATAATTCGCAATAATTTCGCAATATAATTTAATTTCAATTAAGGGGGTATTTGGGATCACTCATATACGAGATGCAAGTATAGCATCCTATATGAATTTTAGAATTGTTATTACAATTCGAATTTCACGTGTAAAAATTTACACGTGAACACGTATATATGTATATATATACACGTATAATTTCCGCACAACACCTAGCGAACGGCTCTCATGACTAAATATATATTTATTAGTTTGGAAACTTCGGGGCCTTAAAGATTCTTTAATTCTTTAATTAATTAAAAATATTTCAAATTTTAGGAAGAGCGCGTATAGATGAACCGGAGCTTCCTCCTCCTCCTCCTGTAGTTGCTGATTCTGGTAAGTAAAACTATCTAATTATTGAAAACACGCTAATGAAAAAATAGAATATATATGTATATATGTATATTAATGTTTTCAAATGATGAAGACGTGCGAGTACTGCTGCATGCTCGTAATGCGCCGGAAGTAATACCAAATCATCCGGGAATAATACCGCGGGTAGAAGTCGAGAAAGAACGTCGGCGATGGATGGTGGAAGTGAGAAGAAGGCAAGAGGAAGCGGAATTAGAAGGTGATATCCAGGATCGGGAAACCATCCATTTGTCGAAGTTTGAAAACAACGACGACGATGACGATAACAACAACAACATCAACAACAACAACAACAAGAACGACAACGACGAGAATGACATCGATGACGACGACGACGACGGCGACGACGACGACGACAACGACAAAGTTATCCACCCCACGACAGTGATTTCCGAGTCGGAAGATTCCGTCGTGATTGTGTCGGAGAATTTGGAAGATGATTGTTAGATTTAATTAAAATAATAAGTGTAGAATATAAGTATGTAGGTATAAACGATCCAATTTTCTATATTATTATTGAAGCAAAATGTAACTATAATTATTGTTATAAGTCACGCGTATTAAGTAATGGTAGGGTATTATTTAGTCTTGAGTTTTAGTTACTAAAGTTTAGTTTTGCGGTACTGGAATCCGGCACGGATGTCTAGTCAGCAGTCGCTAGGCGATATGCGACTGCGCGTGCAAGGACGCACCGGTCGAGGGTCGCACGTGCGGCCGAAAAGATGCAATGGTCTGCATTGCACTTTTCGGGAACCGGATATCGTCCGACTTTTCCTCAGCCAATCACGATTAATTAGCTGAGGCATAAAAGCCGATGCTAGACCGTGCGTTGGTAGAATCGTCTAGAATAGTGTCGCAGCCGGAGGCTCTGCCCGACAGAGCATCGTAAGAACTTAGAGTATCGCGAGTGAGTGAAAGTGTACTAAACCAGAGTAAGAAATAAACGGGTTTATTTATACAACTAATAAAGATTACAAAATAATATTATTTCTTCCCGACGTCTCTTCTTCGCGGCATCCCCGACCTCACGTGCGGTAACATTATTAATATTAGGAGTATAAATAAGTTTCTGCCGTTTGACAAAAGATGGTCTCAATAGTATGTTATTGTTAAAATTGTCAGCTGTAAAACGTCATATCGTAGGATTGGACATCTGCTAACAACATAACCTTGAAATA
>NW_018024314.1:5603-6883 GCF_002006095.1 Pseudomyrmex gracilis
TAAATAAAATAAGAACGGCATGTTCGGAAATTGGCAACATTAATTATTTTGATTATGTTCAATATGAATCAAAAATAAAAAGTCAATTGTTATTTAATCTTTCAATTTTTAATTTTACTAAACCCTAAATAAAAACTTTATACTAAACTTTATACTAAAAACTGAAAAGACAGTGCCTACTCTCTTAATTTGAATCAGCGAAAATTTTGCTGATTTTGTCAGTGGTCTACTTTTCTACTGCCCAATCAGTGAATTCAGTGAAACAATCAGTGAAATTGAAGATATATAGGGAGGCGCGCGTCACGCCGTCACGTGATCGCTAACTAACCTGCTTGGAAGCGGGAATTCACATTATTTATGCGTAGTGGTTAACATAGTGTGCAACAGTCAATCTAATAACAAGGTAAGCGTATTTATTATTGTATTTTTTTCAAATTTTGTAACTTGTGTCAATAGTTTTGTAAGAATTTAGATGCGTGTGCTCTATTTATTCAAAGAGTAAAGATCTTAGCAGAATAATTGACTAATAATTGTAAGACAATGTCTTGTGCTTTAAGTCTTTGTNTTAGGATTAGAATTAGTTAACGCATACAATGACTGTAGGTGCTTTCTAACTACGTACACAGGCGACACAGTGTCCATTAGTGTGAAAAAGAGCATATCAATGTCTCACTCACGCTAGTGGACACTGCGTAACACAGTGTCCATTAGCGTGAGTGAGACAGATTGATATGCTTTTTCTCATACTAATGTCAACTGTATGTAATTGTGACACTATGTCGCCTGTATGTAATTACTATTGATAACTTATTTTATAATTATTTTTCTCAATGTTTTAATGTGAACAAAAGAAGAGGACATGAACATTTNGATTTTGACCGGAGAACAGCTTATAGCCAAGCTGCAATGTTTAGTAAAAGACTCGGCAACTTTAAAAATATTACAAGGTAAGATACTTTTTATAAATAATTAATTATAAAATTCTAAAATAAGGAGCCCAATTAAAAATATTTGTTGTTTTTATGTAGTTTCTGTAACTTTGAAAGTATTACAGATATTAGACATAGAGTGCTTTCTACGGTGTTAGCTACGTGTAACACAGTGTCCATTAGTGTAAGAAAGAGCATATCAGTGTGACTCACACTAGTGAACACTGTTACACAGTGTCGCCTGTGCTCGTAGCTGGAAAGCATCCATATACACAGAATACATTTATTTTAATATAAGCATATTTTTCTATATATGCACATTTTTCTATATATGCATATATTTCAATATAC
>NW_018024315.1:0-1426 GCF_002006095.1 Pseudomyrmex gracilis
AGTTCTACAAAAGAATATTGCGTTGCATGACAAAATAAAACATCTATAATATGGATATTTTTAAAACATCTAAATGTAAATATACTTAGTACGTCCAATAATGTACATTTTTAAAACATACATATAATGTTCATGGACGTTTGGACTAAATAAGACCTAAATTTGGACGTCCTATGTATGTTGTGTGCTGTCTGGGTATACTTAAATATATATAACCACTAAATTTATATAATTAATGTATATAATTAATAATAAATATATTTAATTAATATATATTAGTACTACAAAAATTACATTAATTAATGTATTTACCTACTAACATATTGGCAATTCGAAGATTACAAAAGTTTCTTTTTTGTTTTGCACCTATCCAGTTGTATTGTGCAAGTTCATTGATAACCAAGCGGCACAAATTTCGATGTATAAAATTATAAGGAGATGTGCCTCCTACTGTACATGTTTCTGTNGTCTGAAACAAAAATTCATATATTACTTTACAATAGTTATTAAGATTTTACAAAATTAATTTTGAGCATTCATATGTATTACCGAACATTTAAAGTTATCTTCAATTTCTAAAAATTGTTCTACAGCTTCTTCAATATCTTTCACTGTTCTCAATGGTAGCTCAAAAGAAGAATAAATCGATCTTTTATTTTGTTGCTGATCATTGTCTTGATTTTGCATCAGATTATTGGTCATTATGACATTTTTTACTTCTCTTAAATCGTCTGCAATCTGCCACAATTAAGTTTTAAAGAAACTTTGCTGGCGAATAATTTCTTTGAAATACTTTGCATTATCTAAAGAAAAAAATGTTAATTTTTAAAATATTTCGTTTCCACCCGGGAAAAAATGGATTACATCTAAATAGATCTAATTTAAATCTAACAAGATAAAAAAATGGAAAAATAGATCTAATTAGACCTAAATAGATATAAAGTTGATCTAAACAGATATAAATAGATCTATGTAAATTTACACTTTATTTATCAGTATATCTATTTTAGATTTATAGTAGATTTACTCAGATTTATTATATTAGATCTAAGCAGATCTAAACAGAACTAAGTATATCTGAATAGATCTAATATAGTAGATCTGAGTAGATCTAAAGTAGATCTAATGATAAATAAAGTGTAAATTTACATAGATTTACTTATATCTATTTAGATCTACTTTATATCTATTTAGATATAATTTGGATCTAATTAGATCTAGTTTTCCATTTTTTTATCTTGTTAGATTTAAATTAGATCTAGTTAGATTTAATCCATTTTTTCCCGGGCATCTATCTGTAATAATGATAATTTCCAATTCTTTAAAAAAATACATACCACTACCATCTTGAATGGATAAAAAAGAGGTATTACTCATATAAGCGTCATCGCATATATTATAATTATTATTTGGCAAGTTATGTGTC
>NW_018024315.1:3267-5124 GCF_002006095.1 Pseudomyrmex gracilis
CAAAGTTAATTTTAAAGGTCAAAGAAGTAACCAGGATTTTTTTTAATTTTTTTCCTAAATTTAGTGCATTAAATTGACCTTATAAACATCTATTACGTTTGCTTTTCTTGCTGGTCCATATATGGACCAGTCCCGGAGCGAAAAGGTTAAACAATTTTAATGTAATATAATTTTGTAGCAATATTATATAAATATGTAGTAGAATAATATTATATTTATCAAATTAAAATTAATAAATTGTACTGATAATAATAAAATAAAAAAATTTTCTTTCTCTGTTTATCTTATTTTTCTAATAATTTTATGAAACTTATAAGATAAATGTGACTAATTTTAATATTCTAAATTTCATTAAATAAATAATATATTTGTTCTATTTAGGATTGTNCGTGTAATAAAGGAAAAGTAACATATCTATTTTTGTATTTTAATCGAACACATTTGTTTGCAATTTGATCCAAATTCCAAATCTGTAAATTGCTGAGATCGCAGACTTCATAAATATCAAGTTTTGAAGATTTGCAGGGTTTGATATAAAAATCTTTAAGTGTTTTATANTTACTTCCAATTATAATAGTATTCTCATTATTAGAAGCAAAATTTCGGATAACTACAATACTTCCATCCACCAAATAACAACAATTGTCTGGTTCTGTAGTAGTTAATAAAAATTTTTCAAACACAACTTTATTATATTGATTATAGCTGTGACAATTCATAAGCGGACCATTAAAATGCATATTTAAAAGTTGAGGTTCTTTTAATTGTTTTATGTTTTGATTAGGATTAGGTATATAATTATTTTGTTCACTTANCCGGCGAATAATTTGCTGCAATGGTTTATCATTTTTGCGAATCATTTTCAATATTGACTGCATATAGTTCTCAAACGGGAAAGCACTGAAGGTTTGCAGTGATCCGAAATTTTTCACATCATCACAAAGATGTTACAAATTTTGTGTATTATGAGATGCATTTTCTTTACCGTACAGACTAATAAATGTTTCAACATAATATTGTAATAATAATTTTGCATAATCTAAATACAATTCAATATGCTTTGAAGTAGATAAGATGGTAACAGCTACGTGCAGAGTTATAAAATTTAAATATTTATCTTACCTTAATACAGATTTTAATACGACCAGTCCTGTATATAATAAAAATGTCCTATATTCAGTGGCTTTCCACTTCTTACTTTCTAATAACGATCTTGATTTTCTATTAAAATCACATAGTATATAATATTTTTGTTCTTCTAATAATCTTGATATTATTGATTGTTGATGCAATGATAATTTAGCACGAGGTTTTCCATGACACCATAAAGAGACAACTATTTTTTTAACTTCTCCTAAGAAAAGTAAATGCATTGGATCTGATGGGAAATCATACACCATATCTAAATTTGGAATCAATTCTAATACTGATGTACCTGTATGATGATCTGGCTGTGATTTTAATCTGAAGTTTTTGTTTGTTCTTACATTGCAAATCTGTACGTACGGAAAGCATACTCTATTAAGATGATATTCGCCTTTAACTTCACATTTTGTACACAAATAATAACCTGAATGACCCTTTGTACATTTTATAAAAGACTGAGCTGGAACATCACAAATGAATGCTTTAATTTTAAATGGATATATTATTCCATTAACTGTTACACCATGGGTAACCAAATTTTGAGCTTTTTTTACGAAAGATTGCAAAAATATATTAGCGTCTGCAGGTTTTTCATACCCATGATAAATCCCAATAATGCCAACATTGTTGTAATTGTTAACCAAACTGCATAAAATAGGGTAGACTTGACTCCCCGAACTTTTAGATAAAGGCAAACCATCAATATTAACA
>NW_018024315.1:5885-7522 GCF_002006095.1 Pseudomyrmex gracilis
TTATTTTATCGTTGAAATACTATAAAATAAAATTTGTGGAAAATAAGCAAAAAATGTAGAGACAATGAATACTAAAGACAGCTGCAGCAGTGAATTGGATTGTACAAGTATAGTTAATAAAGATAAATCATTAATAGATTCAATATATTAAAATATACATTAGCTATCTTTTTTGCACGTATATTATTTTTTCTATTTACTTTTTTCTATGTAG
This sequence comes from Pseudomyrmex gracilis, assembly GCF_002006095.1. NCBI lineage: Eukaryota > Metazoa > Arthropoda > Insecta > Hymenoptera > Formicidae > Pseudomyrmex > Pseudomyrmex gracilis. Next base: position 6,100 of record NW_018024315.1, read on the forward strand.
ACATTTTTAAGAAATATATTAATCACTACTGATACTTACTTAACTGCGGTGGATTGATGCTCCAGGTAAGTTTATTTACAGGCGTCAGCTTCCGGGAAAGGATTCCATGCAAATTTGTGCCAGATTGGGAGCAAGGTTGGCAAAGGTGAATTCTGGATGACCATGGAGGGTGCTTGACGTCATAAGAGTAAGAGATTAGACACACGCGCGCGAACACGCCGAGATGACTAAAGAGCATTGAGAAATAAAGAGAGAAAGAGAGAGACTGAGAGAGAAAGAAAGAAAGAGAGAAGACGGAGTTAAAGCATGTGAGTAAGAGATGGTTTTAAGAGAGAGGATTACAAGAGGAGATCTTGTAGGCCAGGAATAGGTACAAAAAATTTCACGGGAAAAAAAGGCGCGAGATGAGTAAATAAACTTATTTTGAGAGAATTATGAGTAAATCTCATTTTGGATCTCTCCAAATAACAACAGCTTCTCAAAGATTCGAGAGAATTATGAGTAAATCTCATAATTCTCTCGAATCTTCCAGAAGCTGTTGTTATTTAGAGAGATCCGAAATTCATCCATTTCATTGTCGAAATGCTGAAGAATGTTCGTAGAACATGTTGTAAAGACAATGAACGTAGAGACAGCTGCGGCAGTGGATTATATTGTGTTACAAATGTGTCATAATAATGATTTCTCTTTCATTCGTATTCAACTTTCTTTTCTCATCAAAATCTATCAAAGTTACGTCATCTATATATATGTACAATTTTTATAAGTCTACTTACCTCGTATTCTACTGCAACAAATGCACACGAAAAACTTTATTTAGAAGTATAAAAGTAGACGAGATCATAAGATGATTGCCGGTTGCCGGTTTCTCGATGAGACGAGACGACAAGAAACCGAGACAAAAGACATATGAAACATTAGGACGCAATAATAACGTAATGGCAAGTTCTCAGTTTTAGCTTTCTTACAGCATGCTAAAGCGGTGGAATGAATGCGCACAACAGTAGCGAGTTCTAACTGTATGAACTTGCTGTTTTTGTCCGCATCTTTTCCATCTCTTCAGCATACTGTAAGAGAGCCAAAACTGAGAACACTGCGTACTGCCCGATGTTTGTTTTCAGCAGTTTTTATAAGGCGCGTTCAAAAAATACGCTGGCTGCGTTTATTTTTTACTGGCAATACTGAAAATCTATAGATTCATGTCACATACTATACTATAGATTTTTTAGTGCTGCCAGTAAAAAACGAACGCAGCCGCTACCCAGATAGCACATGAATGTTCATTGGATGTCCGAATAAACTCCAATGGACGTCCACTGATTGTCTTATGGACATCCATTTTTGACACTTTCGGTTATCCATTTGTTTTCCAAAAAGAAACCTAACAAAGATAATTTTAGCGTAATTTCACAGTAATATTAAC
>NW_018024316.1:0-1393 GCF_002006095.1 Pseudomyrmex gracilis
ATAGTGTTCTAGTTTGAAGGATTTTACAATCAGACTGAGTCACTAATCCAATACGAATTCTTGATAGTAACTCACGATAAGTTTCATCTCCTTGCTGCCGCATATTGATTGTTAATTCATCGTAGTCAAACAATGTAGTCCATAAGTTAATGGCCTCCAATGAACCGAGATATTTATCAATTTTTTCCTTTGTTAAGTTTACAAAAACAGGATCATCGTTTACTGGAAGTAATTGAAACAAATCTCCAAATAGAATAATGTGTTTTCCACCGAACCAACCGTCATCAGAATCAATAGTGTCGAATATTTGACACAATCGAAGATGTATGTACATTAAAGTCAAATTAGATCATCGACACTTCATCAATTATAATCAGAATAACATCTTCGAGATTTACTCGTAAAACTTTTAATACATGATCAGATAATTGTTTATATTTAGGAATAAAACCGTGTTCAACAAGCAATTGAAGTAGTCTATGAACTGTCAAACCGTCTACGTTAAACGCTGCAATACCAGTAGGAGCTGCTATAGCAGTATCTTTCTTAAGATTTTGTTTTATCCAGCATTTAATAGTTTTAATTAAGAAACTTTTTCCTGTACTACTTTCTCCGCTAACGTACAGTCGTAATGGTGATTTATCCGATGTTACAGTTGTAACGACTTTATCAAACACACATTTTTGATCTAGATTTAATTTTGCTATCATATTACATACATCGACATCTTTATCTATTTTCTCACCAAGATCTTTGAAATCTTGCATTGCTTCACCAGCTTCTATATTTTGAATGCCTATTGGATTTTTTGGATCATCTTGCGATATATTCTCTTTGTTTAATTCGTCGTCTAGATATTCCTGAACTAACTGTTTTGCAGTTTCAAACGCTTTTTGCAATTCCTCTGTTTTTTTATATTTTAATGCTGCTAGAAGATGTAATTTTATTTTATGAAATGATTCTGTATAAGTATCACATCCGTTTTTAAGATCTTTTAATATTCGCCATGGTTCCCAGACGGCACATGATATCATTTGATTGTAGAATGATATCGTTTCTACGTCATTTTCGTGATATCATGTGATATCACATCCCTGAAATATCACACAGATATTCTTCTAAGAATATTAGTATGTTTTCTTTCAAGTATATCTCAAAGACATCGGTTAATGTATAAGAAATTTGAATGCAGTGTATTACACTCCCGTGATATTCTTATAATATTTTTTAAATATTTATTGATGATATCACAAATCTTCGCACAATATATTTTGCGCAAGATATAAAAATCAATTCTCAATTTGCAATGTATACATTGCACTGCAATATTTTTATTAAATAATAATTAAAATAAATAATAAACAAAATGTGTACAATAGCTCGAGAATAAGTA
>NW_018024316.1:2663-7279 GCF_002006095.1 Pseudomyrmex gracilis
CTACCTTGAAGTGTAAACTTGTTTAATAAACCATATCTTTCATTTTCGATTTTTAATTCACGTAGTCCGGGAACTTTCCGGACAAACTGTGTATTTATAATGATTAATAAGATATTCACGCTTCCGTTCTTTAAGATACAGACCTTTTTCTATTTTGTAATATACGACATACTTACTTTTCGGTTTACTCTTCGTGATATCATACCACTTTGCAAATTCATAAAGAGACACATTTTCTAATTCTTTTGGTCTTATTGGATAATAAGTATCTATCAAAGACGGACAAAATATGTTCGTAGATTCTTTATTAAGATTTTCAATCTCTATGCGAGTCTTTAATTTTCTATATCTAATTTGATTAACATCTAGCCATCTAATAGTCGTATTTCGATCACTTCCATATAAAGAAATACCTAATAATGTATCAGCAGCTTCGAGAGCTCCACATTCTCTGTTGTGCGTAAATCGCAAACCAATATTTCAAAGATAACTTCCTAGTGATTTGTTTTTGTTATTCTTACTATTGGTAATGCAATCGGATAATTCACATTTTCCCGCTTTATTTATATACTTAGTGATGTACCATGTAAGTAATGTTGATTTCTCCCCAATAAATTGTATATTCATATTTCCTTCCCAAGCAATAAGAAGGACAGGATTATAATCATTTATATCACTTTCATTTTGTCTACGAGGAAGATCATAAAGCCTACTTCTATGTTTTAATTGCTTTCTACCTGCTATCAAACTTGCGACATCTCTTATTGTCAATGCTTCAGTAACGGGACGTGGAAATCCAAATCTACATCTCCGTACAACTTTACGTCCTACCTTCTTAGAACGTAAACAATAATCGTTATGTTTATGCGTCTGATGTGTATTAACACGTTTATATAATAACGGTGAAATATCTTTATTTGGCATTTTGCAGCTTATATGTCGTAAAATAAAGTTGGAAACTTCTTCAGTAGAAGATTTTCCTATAATCGGTGCATTTTTAATCCAAATTAACAAGTGAAAATGTTGTATACCTCTACCTTGATATTCTCGTCGCCAGAAATAATGAGTTACTTCTCCGATCGGATGATCTTCAGAACATATAAAGTCAAGCATTGCTTTAAATTTATTATCAAGAAATCTCGACGTTGAGACAGGATCTTTTGCAACGAATACGCTAGTATTTAACAAAGAATTATGCCATCCATTTAATTCACGTATATAATCTCCTAAATCATCCCATAACCATTCGCTCGGACTCAACGTTAAAAATCACGTCGCAGGTCCATAATGTTGCGTCATGCAATTTAAATCACTTCTTGGTCTTCTCCAATATTGGTCCGTATTTCTTAGTGTAGAAAATATTGTATTTAAGTAAGATTCTAACAGTTCTTTTGACATTGCTTCTAAATATTCTGCAGCAGTGTAACAAAATCGTAAGTTTGTTACATTCATTTTGTGATAAATTCTGCGACTTAACTGACGAATATTTGCATTGTTTAATAAAAAAATAAATATTGTAGATTCAATCTGAACTGTGGATGTTTAGATTTCAAACGACATTTAATAAATTCATGATCATAAAGTTTTACTTTTCTATCTTCATGTTGTCAGGTAATACCAAAGGGGAATAAATCTGGAAAACACATTAAATCCAATAATTTCTCACGATTATCTAAAGGTAACTCATGAACTTTCAACATTTGATATAAAGCTGTCGCAGTTTTATTTTCTTTTTTTTCATATAAAGAATAAATAGTATATTGCTCGTAATAACTATCATTTTTATTTGTAACTTGTGTTAGCAGTGCATCACGATGTTCTGCTATTTTATCGTGTACATTATTTTCTGTTTCTTTTATTTTAGAAGGTGAGTTTTTTAATAATTCGTGTTCATCAAATTCGTGTTTCTACATTAGGTTCTGTTTCTTGCAATTGGAATTCAAGATTCAATTTGTTTTTTAAACATAGTTCTTCGTGAGTATTTGGCAAAATAATTTCAGAATACAAAGGATTATTCATTTTTAACCACGACAAGGCATCAAATACTTTTTTAACATTTACCATTTCTTCCCATACTTTCTTTGAGTTTTTTGCGGGTATACTTCTCACCAAAATATACAACTCATGATTTGTGTTAATTGGATCAGTAGTAGAACATATTTTGTTTAAAGTTTCTTGTAAAGGGAGTGGTAAATGAAACGTTCTACCTTTGACTTTTTGTATCATTTGCCGTTGTGGCAACTGTTTTTTCATAACAGCTCCCATTTTAACAACAGTCTGAAATGCTTTTGCTCTTTGTACAAGAATGGTTTCAAATAAATTAAGAGACGATATTACTTCAGGCACGGTGTCTACAAAAAGATTATTTAAAATACAATACCCAAGCATGACACCATTGCGAAATTTTCGAACACAATAATCACATACATATTGTGCAATTTTCTTTTCTTTCACATAAACTATCAAATTTCTCCAAGGTGGAATGTCTATTTGTTTTTGAACAGTATTTACTTCAAAAATATTTATTTTGTAACAAAGTCTTTCGCATGATATACAAACGTATCGTGGTATATCCATACAGCGTTTAGTCAAGGCTTTAAATGCATTTTGATATTTTGCAATGATATCATCGTCACTCCAAACAGTATTAGGTTGCTGTTGTTTGTATATATCTGCTTTTTCTTGTGCCAAAATAACAATGTCGTTCAATGTGTCTAAATCAGCACAAGTTAAAGCTCTGTCTGGATTTACAAGCTTCTGATAAATATTCTTAAGTTGATAAATCAAACGTCTCATATTTCTTACTTTTGGAAAATGAGGTGATAATAATTGAAGTGGAATACACATTGCTTTACAAAGACTTAAAGTAATATAGCAACTGTGCGCATGACCTAACTTTTTTTTTTTAATCTGACGTTTTAACAGTACAATTAAAAATAGTTTGCATCAATTTTGATACGTTCTTTAAAGTACATATATTTATGGTTTGAAGAAGTTTCTCATAATAACTAATCAGAAATGGATCGTCAGTTTTGCACGAATTATTACACAACCATGACATTTTCGCTTGTCCTTAATTGTATTAATGGCAACACATTTACAACTTGTCCTTCCATATTCATCATTAAAGATTCTGCTAAAGGTTTTTGATGATATGTAGAATCAAGAAAATAATTTTCAGATAAAGCTGTATGTCTGGATATTCCACACAATGCATGTAATTTTTCATCAATTGTGGTACATTCCGCCACAGTCAAACATATTTCTGATTTTTTTCTAAGCAAAGATAATATTTTAGAAATATCACGAATGTTACTGTTTCTAACAACAATACACCAACGTACAATTTTTTCTGCTTCCATTCTTTTCTCGATATTCCCTTTAATTTTGAGCTTTTTTGAAATATTTGTAATAAAAGTTTCTTTACATCTACGAATGTTTATAAAATTATTCAATGTGCGAATTCTATTATATTTCTTTATAATTTGTTTAGCCATCCTACAGTTTTGTTTTTGTGAATCAGATTTTGTAATTTTTTTGTAATACCGTTTATTATACAGCGATTTGCGAAAAGGCTCATAACTATTTAATTTTTTTTGTCTTTCTCGTTCATGCTGTAAATTTAAAGAATAACGAATTCGCTTTTGTAGTTGATTATGTATACGATTTATGTTGTATCGGTTTTTTACCTTAAGACGATTAGATTCTACATTTTGTTTATATCGTCTACGTTATTTAGCACGATTATTTTCTATATCGTGTTCATATTGTTTACGCTGTTTAGCACGATTATTTTCTATATCTTCTTCATATCGCTTTCGCTTTCTAATGTTTTCTTTTTCTTTTTGTTCTAAATTAGTACGGTTCTTAGCACAAATAGTTGCCGAATTTTTCAAGTACCATTCCTTCATTTTACGTCGTTTTTCTAATTTTTCCAATATGCACTGTTGATTCTTCTCCTGTGAAAGTTGTTTTTTACCAGTTTTACGTAATATACGCATACGAGTTGCATTAATCTCTTTTTGTATTAAGGTAAATGTCCCATTACTTAAACGTTTAAGAGAGCTGTTTAACATATACAAATCATACTCGTATAATTTAACTTTTGTTGGTGAGTATTAGTATTTATTTAAAAAACCAGACTATATTTTCACTAAATAAAGCTTTAAAGAACTGGTTTATAAAGAAAAACAAAGTAAATTAATCGAATTCTAACATACCTGCTATGGCTCAGTGCTTAAACAGGTTTTCTAACTTGTCCTAATACTTAAACTATCTTGTCCCAGTACTTAAACGCTATTATGAACACGACAATATAAAACAGGGAAAAAATTATTTATGCATTTTATTTTATGAAAAGTTATAGATTTATTACAAATCACTAAAAACTTTGAGGATTTTACAAAACTAGAGATTTTACGAAACTAGATTTTACTTAGAGTTTCATAACCTTTTAATAAGGTTATGAAAACAAGTCATCTACTTTATCATATAATATTTAAATATTTTAGTTAAAATATTATTATTTTAGCACGTTTAGATAAAATGAAACCATGAAAACACAAAACTACTTACTGATTTGTTGCAAATTATGTTTTGTCGCACAAATATCACTC
>NW_018024317.1:0-7242 GCF_002006095.1 Pseudomyrmex gracilis
CCCTCCACTTGCTGTTGCATGCTGCAAAAGTCTTAAAACTGGCATCCCTGCGCAGCACCGCTATACGTGTTTCCATTGTCTAAATATACTATACTTTGGTAATTTGTCACGTTATTGTTACTGAGCTGAGTTTCTTTTTCTTATACGCCCCAAAAACTGCCTTCCGAACCCCCGGCTCTCCGTTTTACATTCTGAGCTGCCGAGTAATTAGTATTTTGAGAGATTGCCGTCACGTCCGAGGTAATTGGTGATATTGTGCCGTGTGTTTGTGCAGCGTGATTTCCACGCCTGGCGCCCAGGTTTCACGTTAGTAAAACTTTTTTTTTGAATATAGCCGAGGACGTGCCGAAGGTGTGTGCGACGCTCTCGTACACTACCCGAAACGGGAGTAACAAATACAAAATATAGTCGCTCACAATACATAATGATTATTACACATATTAATTGACATTATACATATAATCTATATTATACACTATTTTCTTGTGGTACTTTGTAATGTCCCCGTGGTAACGTTTCGGTAGAATCGAGTAACATAAATCGCTTATCGTCGTATGGACTTAGAGCAAGTTTTGATTCGGACACAGTGTATACTTCGTGTAGCTTTAATTGTTTCAAAACTAAATATACTGAATATAAAAAATAAATACACAAAATTTGGAAATTTATTTGGTGGAAATATACATGTTGCATGTAAATACTATGTTTCATTAAGAAACTTTGCACAATCTTGCTAAAACTCTGCAACTTTACGCGCGTATATTGTTACATACTGCGGCACATGCCGAAAGACATATGTGTAATAATACATAGTTGCTGTAAGTTATTCCGTCAAAATTTATACATAGAAACAATCTTAATAAAAAGGAAATATAAAAAAAAATAGTAACCTAGGCTTTGTTACTTTACGCTACAAAATTAAAACACCGCAACTGTGCACGTTCTCGCTACAAAAACCTGCAACTCTGCGACTTTACGCGCACTGCGTATAATGTTACATACCGCGGCACATGCTGAAAACATATTTCTTGTAGTCGTCTTATTGTTACGCAACATTAAAAGAAAATTTTACATATATTAAAGTGAAGTGTACGACAGTAGCGCGATTATAAATTGCAAATTATTGGCATGCGCTTTGAAAGGTGTTATATATGATGTACGTAAATAATATTTTCTATCATGAATAAAATTCAAAAAACTGAATACTACGTCTTTGTTATTTCTCACTAAAACAATTGCAATTCTGCAACTTTCCGTCTCGCTAGAAACTGCAACTCTGCAACTTTGCGCATAGTGCGTATTTTTGATGTGACAAAATCGATGATATCTGATATCCGACAGAAGTACAGTTTGCGGAATTTATGAGTCATATGTAAGAATTGCGCAATTGTTATTTTCTACTACGCAGGTAGCAATTTGTGCTGACACCAGCATTTTTTAACTTTAAACAACTGCAACTCTGCAACTTTACGCGCACTGCGTATAATGGTACCGCGGCACATGCCAAAAAATATATTCTGTAGAAATATATAATGCATGTAAATCATATATTTCATGAATAACCTTTAAATATAAAAAGTGAGTATTACGTTTTCGTTATTTCTCGCTGAAACAATTACTTTGCGCTAGAATACAAAAAATGCAATTTTGCAACACTCTTGCTAAAAAATTGCAACTCTGCAACTGTACGCGGCGTATAATGTTACATACCGCGGCACATGTCGAATGACATATGTGCACCAATACATAGTTGCCGTTTGTTTATATATATAACAACATATATTTTTTGGAGTCGCCATAGTGCTGTGCAACATTTAAAAAATGCTCAAAGTAAAACTGCAACTGTGCACGTTCTCGCTAAAAAAGTGCAACTCTGCAACTTTACGTGCACTGCGTATAATGGCATGTGCTGAAAAAAGATATGTACAATAGTTTTTTTATGTTATAAAAAAAACATATATATATGTGTGTTTTGGAGTCGCCATATTGTTACGTAACATTAAAAATATCATGCATATTACCGCAGTAATAAGTACATACTTTGGAGTCGCCATATTGTCGCGTGACGTCACTTTCTGTGACACCGCCATATTGCCGCGTGACGTCATGGGGGCTGCTGCTAACGTGACGTCATTTCTTGCTCCGCCATATTGCCGCGTGAAATCATATCCTGTGACGTCAGAGCCACGCCCCCGCGTGACGTCATAGTGACGTCATTTCCCGCTTGACGTCACACCCCTTCCCTCCCCGCGTGACGTCATCTACACGCTCCACCATATTGCCATGTGACGTCGTCAAGCTCATTGCCATATTGTGGCGTCATTTTGCCGCCGTCATATTGTCGACCCGCGTGTGACGTCGCTTCTGGTGCGCGTGTGAAGTCGCCATAAAAGGGATCCTCCTATCCGTCAATACTCCTTCCCCTGTGACGTCACGCTCCGCGCCCCCTCCCCTGTGTGACGTCACCCTCTCCCCTGTGACGTCATACCCCGCACCTCCCTCGCAGCTCCTAAATTAGAACCGGCTCTGTTTTACTACTTACGGGAAAACCGAAAAATGTCGTGTATTGTTCGATAAGCAACAGATGTATTGAAGGTCTTGATCAAGCAAAAGTATATATATATATGATTGGTAAATATATTTTCAATAATTTCAAAATACACTTTTACGAAATGTTTTGTCTCCTACTTGGGACTTCTTCAGTCGTAAGGTTACATGATTACGCAGAAACAAAAATCATAACAAGAATATAATATTTAGACAAACATAAAATAAACGCTGATGTTATTTGTTAAGAAAAATTAGTATCGAGATTCTGCTCTCATAATGTCTGTGCTCCAATGATAAAAGAATGTTATACATTTCAGCCATAAAGTTGTCACTGGTAAAAAAGGGGTCAGTATAGCGATGTTACAAGTCGACTCCACTTTTTCGATAAGCTTTGTGACGTGCATTCCGCCTTAGAATCTTTTCGCGGAGGTGCCGCACACCTTTGGCACGTTTAGTCAGTCAAAAACCAAATTTGTACTTACCTAATTCGAAAGTTAGGCGTTAAGCGTGCTTTACACGCCAAACTCAGAAATTTCAATTTAAAAGACAAATCTCGACAAAAACATAAACGTGACAGCAAGGTCATTCGGCAGCTCAGTTTTATTTAAATAACGGAGAGGCGTGGTCTTAGGAGGCAGTGATTATTAAATAATAACAGAGAAACTTGCTCATTTACTAATAAAAAACTATAAATCTAATGACAGTAATTTATTTGAAGGGCTGGATATCGGCAGCACAAACAAAAGAACCAGAGAAGACACTACATACGGTAAAAGAGCGCGGTAAAAATGGTACACATGTCGATTATAAATTCTCGGCAAGATTTACAATTTCTTAGTCGAAATTGGCACAGTACAAAGATATGCTATTCAATCTTTCAGGAATCCACCCGCTAAGAGACTATAACGGACGTTATATAACGTACGAGTGACGCAAACAACAGAAAAATGAAAACACGACATACACGAATGACAGGCCAAGATAAGCCCGGATTGTTGCGACCGCAACTGATCGGGACGAGAGCAGCGGCGAATAAAGATAATCATTCTTATTCTTAACAAACGCAAACCACAATACATTATATTTTCGGCATTATATCGCGCGACATCAAACTCGCGGAGTAGCCCGTTGAGATTCGATTCACAAACAATATAAATCTCGAGAGGTGCGGAAGAGAACCAACCACACTTACGTTTGCCGGCGACTCTCCACAAACCGATAACCAGTCTGCTCTTTCTTTTGACATCGTCTTAGCCGGTCCTTCTCGGATGTTGTCCGGCACACAGTCTTACACCCCGGCATCACGACATGCGTGAGAGACGGTGAGCTCGCAGGGTTGACGGTACACGCAACAATGAATTCGGCTCCTACGGCGATTGCTTTTCTCGCTGTGCACTGTGCTTTGCGCTGTTTAATGAGCCAATTATATTCTTTCCTTTGCGGCGCTATAATTGACAGCGGCCACGTGTGTATCGGCAACGCATCAACGCAGGCCCCCTCTGGCCGTATCGGCCCGTTCTGCGGAATTTCTTTCGTAGATGAGCTTACTCGGGCTCATCTCCCTGCATCACGGGGTTGATAACTCCACAGGGAGCCCCGCTTCAGTTTTTGCGGAGTCGGAAGACTAGCGTCTCCCGTTTTTTGGTCCGTCGTTGACATCGCCAAGCGCCCTGTGTCTATAAGGCCCTTAAGCCCATGTATCGCTGTCTGTCTCTATTTATTCTCTTTCTCGCTCTTCTCCTGCCGGTCATGTACAGTATGTTGCTCTCTTTACACTGAAAATAAGTTACAAAATAGTCGCCGAGCGGCATATTACAATAGGCAAAAATACAAACGCAAATCTAAAGTAAGCGCATTCGCCTGCGCTACGCAATCTAATGAGCTGCTCTCCCTCAAATAATGGGGAAACGCGAGCTCACCACCTCTTGTGCCGGCCGGAACTGCATCCTTGTGACGGACACAAAAAGTGTCACGTCACAGCCTAGAATTCACTTATACCAGGAACTTTATACTCTTGAAAAAGAAAAATTTTATTAAAAGGATGCTTTTTACGCTTGAGACGTTTCTCTGTTATACATACTGAGTAACTCATACAACTAAAAATGTCGTTACTCATGTTTAATTGAGGAGCAACATGGCTGAGCTTTAAGAGTGTGGTTGAAACCTTTTTGGGCAACTACAAAAGTGAAAACTATAGGAAAGTAGTGGTCGATATGATCGAAAACTACAAGAAACTGAGCTGTTTCATGAGTTACAAAGTACACTTTTTTGACTCACAACTTTTCACAAAATCTTGGGGATTACAGCGAGGAACAAGGATAACGTTTTTATCAAAAAATTAAGGAAAAGGAAAAACGTTATCAGGGTACATGGAATGCACATATGATGGATGACTACTGCTATGACATTGAAAAGAGAGAGTGCTAACATTGGTAAGAAGCGCAAACGTAATCCGCTTCACAGATCATTTGAGAACAAAAGAGTTTGGAAAAGCAGATTGTCTTAAAGTTTTTCTTTTTCAAGAGTATAAAGTTTCTGGTATAAGTGAGTTATGGGCCTATTAAAAAATACACAAGATTTTTTGTTTCCCCGTACAAAATCTCTCCACTACATGGGGTTTTGAAGTTAAGAGGTTATGAAGTTATTGAATTGAGGAGTAATGGCGTTAAGGAGTTATTGGGTTGTGGGGTTAGATGGTTTTGGGGATAATTCGATTGATAAAGTTATGTTTTGGATGGTTTTCATGCGTTTTGATATGTTTTTTAAGGTTAGGAAAAAATCCTGACGTGTACGGGATAAACGGGTTGCGGATTCGTGTTTAGCGGGAAAAAATATATGGGAATATCATACTGGCATTCATGGCGCAGAAAAAAAAGTTTTTTCGCGGGCTTGTGTTATTAATAACTTTAAAGATAAGGTGTAAGGAGTAGCAGTTAGATAATAGAGTGTTGATGATAACTTCTAAATTGTCTTGATAGAAAGAAGGATCGGACAAAAGGATGGCTCCGTCAACCATGCTAATAATGGTACCAAGTTTTNGAGAATTAGGACAATTGGGACAAAAATTTAAGTATCTCCCCAAAAACGTCGTCTTATGAAACCAGTCAAAAATTAAAATACCGTTGGAATTAATAATCTTAACGTCTAAAAAATTTAAAGAATTTTCAAGCTCTTTTTCCATTGCAAATTGAAGTCTAGGATGATAATTATTAAAAATGTCGAGGAGTTCTTGTAGTTGGTCATTTGGAGAAGTTAAAAGTATGGTCAATATACCGGAAATAAAAAGAAAGTGTGAATTTAAGTTTCTCAAGGACAGACGTTTCTAAATCCTGCATAATTAAATCTGCGATAGTTGGATAGAGGGGAGAGCTCATTGGAGTACCATAAGTTTGTGGATAAAATTTACCATCAAACGTAAAGTAGATGGATGATAATATAAACTCAAAAGCTGTAAGAAATTCGTTTAATGGAAACTATTGTAGGAATATCGCACGGATATATTATTTGACAGCTTACGATTGTAGGAGTGTACCACTATTTTTTTAAATACACTTTGTAACGTGGATCGGATTTCGGAATAATCGGTTGCAGAAATACTCTCCAAACGTTAACATTGTGACGGGGCAACCCGTCACTCTAAATACTAATGTAACTATTCTTTATCTAAAATTTATATGTATACATAGCCACAATTTAGTAGCTTCTCTGCCCGTCTCAAAGTAGTTATAAGTCCGCACCGCAACCCCGACAGTGCTGCACCGAGTGCACTTTATTCCAAATCATGGAAACGCACCCTAAGTCTAGGGACATCAAGCACCGCGACCGCAAACCGTACCGCGCCGGCGTAGAACCCCACTCGCGTTTCTGCGCGCACCGCACGCCGCGCCCCGGACCGAGCTCGGGCCGCCGCCGCGTATGTAAGTCGAGCGAAACCTCCGACCACCATTCCTTTCCCATCCTGCTCTCCGAGGCAGTGTTCCGATATTGGAAAGGCTGTACGCGCATGCGCGACAAAATCCGAGAGAATCCAGTAACGTATCTATGAAGATGCGTGGTAGTTTTGGCGCGAGGCGGCCGGCAGATAGGCGATGGGGTAATAAGTTAAGTATAGATAAGTATATTAAAATATTATATATATTAATATATTAGTATATTAATAGATTTTAGAAACTTTATTAAAAACATGGATAAAAAAGGAGCTGTGAAGTCGAATAGAGTTAGGAAATTCCAGACATCATGGCTAGAGGAAAATATATTTAAAAGATGGTTAGCTCCCCATCCTACAAATAACAAGGCATTATGCACTATGTGCAATAAAACTATCACGTGCAATAAAACGCGATTAATTGAGCATTCGCAATCGGTCTTACATATAGAAAAAGCATTTTCTCAAAATTTACATGAGCAAACTACACAAAATAGTAAATATATTTTTTCACACAAAGATAAAGTTAAACGCGCCAAAATAAAATTAGCAGCATTTTTTGCTGAACATAACGTAGCTTTTAAGGTACCAGACCAATGTGAAGCACATTTTTTGAACGTTTTTTTGCGAATTTTTTTAGAAAGGAAAATAAAATGCGATTGTTATGAACTTTTGATATGTTTTTATTAGAGTTTGAAATTATACAAAAAAAAATTTTTTTATGTAATTTGATCATATTTTCAGTGTGTAATATAGCGCCAAAGTAC
>NW_018024318.1:0-7279 GCF_002006095.1 Pseudomyrmex gracilis
ATTTTTATTTTCATGTTTAGCCGCCGATCATTTTTTGTCTAATCTAAGTCCCAAACAATTACTACATGTACGGATACTCTAATTACTTACGCATTATTTATCTATTTCTCACTATTTATAATATAGATTATTAATACTATTTTCTCTCGAAAACATTTACATATTGACACATGAGAAGTATATAATAAAAACTCATAAATTGAGACGAGACGAGAGTCTCGATTTTCGAAAGTCTCGGTGAAACACTAACCTTGATCATAAGGAGAGCAAAACTAAGCGCTGGAGTTTTATTAGCTCACGCTAAAATGCTGAGCAAAACCACTGCAAAGTATCCTCTCACGAGAGTTGAAGTTAAATCGTTTACGATCCACAGAGGAGTGGTAGAGGAATCAATTGACAATGCCATACTCGATCAACTGCCGAAACGAGTGATAATCGGTTTTGTCAAAAATAAAGCGTTTAACGGCGATAGTAAACTTAATCCGTTTAATTGTAAAAACTTTAATATATAAATTTCCTGTCGCTTTACGTCGATGGAATGCAAGTCTCTACTAGACCGTTACAACCTTCTTTTTCAAAGGACTCTCCTCTCTATATCGAGGCTTTTCATACTCTTTTCTCAGGAACGGGTATTCATTTTTCTAAACAAAGGCAATGCTATTTAACGGAGCTGATTTTCTATCGGCTTCGCCCGGCCTTCCGCCTGCCGGACAGCTCGGTCGTTGCCAAGGATCGGGGAGGGGAAGGCGTGAAATTGCGACACTCTGTTATTTTAATGCTGAAAGGAAAAGTTAAGATTTATTCACTTTAATACGGTATTTACAACGATTGTATCCGGTTTGTTGGTTAAATTCTAACGCAGCGGATTCGGACTGATTGGCGCGGAAATTTCGGCACGAAATGACTCGCATGGATAATACGGTTGGTGCAGACAAGATATGAATCGCGCTGGTAATAAGGTCGGCGCGGATAAGACGAATCTCGGTGTGGCGGGCTTATCTCTAAACTTACATTTACGGGGTATATCTACACGCGGCGTATGTACACGGAGAATGTTCCGGGCCGTGAAAACGGCCGGTGAAATCGTAAGAACGACTGTTTTCCGGGGTGGCGGTGACAACGGCCGATTGAATCTCCGGTGCTCGTAGAGTCGACGGAGATGACTTGCACCGAAGTGCCGGAGAGGATCAAGACAACGCCTCGATCCGTACGATCGGGATGGTGTTCGAGACAACGCCTGTAGCACCGGGTTATGTCGAGACAACGCCTCGACCGGACGGCCAGGAAGTGGTGTTCGAGACAGCGCTTCTAGCACCGGGTTCTGCCGAGACAACGCCTCGACCGGACGGTCAGGATGGTGTCCGAGACAACGCCTCTCGCACCAGGTTCTGTCGAGACAACGCTTTGACCGGACGGCCAGGAAATGGTGTTCGAGACAACGCCTCGACCGGAGGACAGTGATGAGAGACAGTGTTCACAGTTTTAGCTTCCTTACAGCATGCTAAAGTTACAGCAGCGAGTTTATGCAGGTAGAATTTGCTGCTGTTGTGCGCATCCCTTCCACCGCTTTAGCATTCTGTAAGAAAGCCAAAACTGTGAACACTGGTCTAGTTTCCACCGAAACCCTCAATTCGATTTCACTCCGGTACGGATTAAATTTAGTGTTCCGTTTCCATTGGAAGTAGAGTACTTATAGATCGAAGCGGAAGCAAAATCAGCTCAATTTGACAGGTTTCCATCGACTTAAATTTGATTCTACGTCGCATTAGGTGTGAATGAATGCTTCGGTGGAAACTAGACCACTGATGAGAGATCGAGCCTGCAGCATCGAGAGCATCGAAGCGGTGGGGACATGCACACAAGCGAGAACCGTCGTCCGTGTGCGCTCGGCTGTTCGGCTCGTAGAAGAGTGCAGACTATGTTCCGTCTCTTTCTTACCAAGCCGGCCACAAGGCGAGGCACGTTACCGACGTTGCGCGCTGTTCTTGCGTATGACAATGTCTCAAAACACTTTTTCGAGACTTGTAAAAAGTACATAATATTATATTGAGAATATTAATACATCTCAATACGTATTATGTATTTATATAAATTAATAATGTGAATAAACTGCGATGTGTAAAATTTTTAGATTATTAAATAAAGTTTAATTTACATGTATAAATATGTGTATACACATGTCTATTAAACTTATAAAAATATAGAAAGAAGGGCCGATACGAGTAAAGATTTGAATGTTCTTAGTGAATATATTTATTGAGTAATATAGTGGAAAATTCTTCAGTAAAAATGTGCATATAATGAATCATATCGGGTTCTTTAATATTATAATTCATCACAAAAATTTATTACTGGTGTGGCTAAAATACTACTTATTTTGAGTAATTCAGCAGTGATTTTAATACTCAAAATTACTGATGAAGAGTGCTTTAATTACTCTAAATAAGTATTATTTTGGCTACGCCAGTAATAAATTTCTGTGAAGAATTATAATATTAAAGAACCCGATATGATTCATTATATACACATTTTTACTGAAGAATATTCCACAATTGGATTGATACGTAAGTGACAAATTACTCAATAAATATATTCACTAAGAACATTCAAATCTTCACTCGTATCGGCCCTTTTTTCTATATTTTTATAAGTTTAATAGACATGTGTATATACATATTTATACATGTAAATTAAACTTTATTTAATAATCTAAAAATTTTACACATCGCAGTTTATTCACATTATTAATTTATATAAATACATAATACGTATTGAGATGTATTATTATTCTCAATATAATATTATGTACTTTTTACAAGTCTCGAAAAAGTGTTCTGAGACATTGTCATACGCAAGAACAGCGCGCAACGTCGGTAACGTGCCTCGCCTTGTGGCCGGCTTGGTAAGAAAGAGACGGAACATAGTCTGCACTCTTCTACGAGCCGAACAGCCGAGCGCACACGGACGACGGTTCTCGCTTGTGTGCGTGCCCCCACCGCTTCGATGCTCTCGATGCTGCGGGCTCGATCTCTCATCACTGCCGGAAGATCGGGTTGTGGTGTTTTGAGACAGCGCCTCTTTCACCAGAGGATCTCTCTAGCCCGAGACACCGCCTCGAGCTCGAGAGAAGGAATCAGGGGATTCAAACTCGCCTCTTGTGAGAAGGGGAACGCTGTTTTCAGCGCCGCTTGGGCTAGGTTACCGGAAGTAGTGAACTAAAAAACAAGTGGTGGAAGGTACCGCCATATTTAAACCATCACACGCGCGTGCCAGTATAGGTATACATATACAGCAAATTCGATAGCTTGTACTAGAACGCATTGAGTGCGATTTTTTCAATGAAACTTTTTTTGGAAGTTTCATTGAAAAAATCGCATTCAGTGCGCACTAGTGCAGGCTACCGAATTTGTTGATAGATATTGAAAGTAAAGTTAGATATTTTCTGAGCGATATCACAAGGTTTAAATGTTATTATTGTTACATAAAAAATATTTTATAGTTATTATACAGAATATTTTTAAATTATACTCATAAAACAATAACTAACATTCGAACTTAACCACATCACTCAGAAATTGATTTTGTTCTATTTTGTTATTATTTTATTTTATTTTGTGCAAACAGGAAAAATTATTAAGAAGATTGTAATATCTTATATGTATTTAAAATAGTATTTTATTAAATTTTTGTTAATGTTTAACAAAAAACTATTTAAATCAATTATTTAAAAAGTAGCATATTTTTGCTTTTTTTTACTGTGTATTGTGCAGTATACTGTGCTAAGATTTATTATTTAATCAACTTTATAAAGGTTGTATTGTGATGATTACTAGTAATTGTGGTGATTTTATCGTGATTATTGTCGATAATTTTTATTTAATATAATTTCTTTGCGTTATTTAGAGCATTATTTAGTTATTATTTATCATTTATATTAATTTAAATTAATTAGTATAGTATATTAGTATAGTGATTATTCAATCTAGAATATTAGTAGTTAATTGATTAAATAATAAATTTTAGCATAATATACTGCACAATACATAATAAAAGACAAAGCAAAAATATAACGATACGTAACAGTATCCACATATCACAATACTTTAATGCACTTTAATGCACTTTCATGCACTTTAATGGGACTCAGCGACTTATAGGCAAGGAGAGAAGAAAGGAAGAGAGGGGAACCGACTGTGCTGCCGCCTGGCCCAGGCAACCTTCGAAATGAACTACTAAAACTTCCGGAGCCAAAAAATACGGCGAGTTTGAACCCCCTGGAAGGAATGGTCTCGACTGCCGAATTTGCTCGGCTTATATACCCCGGAGCGGCTTATGGTCCGTCCGGGGTCGGTGTGTGGTGCGTGCTTGTTCACGCGCTGTGTCACGCACCTGTGCCGTGTCGCTTGGACACCGGTCTTCGCTCGTTTACGTGCGCTCCGATTTGCTATAATTCCGTGCCCTGAACTATCGGCAAGAGGGTAGGGATTATAGGAAGGTCGGCGGAATTATAGTAGACGCGCGGCGGAAAATACAAAGAACGCATTATAAATAATAGAGAAAAATATAATTGAACTGAACATAAATGGTAAAGAATAATAAAGTATAATAATAGTAATACTGATAATAGTGGCGAGGCTCCCCTTGTCACAGCTATAAGCAGAGATGCTTATGCTCA
This sequence comes from Pseudomyrmex gracilis, assembly GCF_002006095.1. Classification (NCBI taxonomy): domain Eukaryota; kingdom Metazoa; phylum Arthropoda; class Insecta; order Hymenoptera; family Formicidae; genus Pseudomyrmex; species Pseudomyrmex gracilis. The sequence continues at coordinate 4,676 of NW_018024318.1, forward strand.
CGGATACACACTCTTCACTTTTGATCTCACTCCCGATTTATCGACCAATTGCATCGAACATTGGAATCTCATGAAGCACGGTAGTTTGCGAATTGAAGCACGGTTCGAAAAAGCTCTCGAAACGACTATTAACTGTCTTGTTTATGCGGAATTCGACAGTGTTTTGGAAATCGATTCTTCGCGCCAAATCATTGTAGATTATAACGGATAATCATATTCCCACACATGCGTAAAACCAATATATTTTCCCCTCATTTAATTTTTCCCACTTTTCTACGCCTTTTGTCGCAAGCGTTTTGTGGAGAAATTGCAGTTACGTTCTAGTCTCCGACATCTTCGCTTTGTTTTCACGATGTCCGAGTATAAAGGTGCTGTGATCATAGAATTGTAAGGATTTCGCGGCGTTGTGTGTGAATTTATTCCCAAAGAAGTGGCGTATGTCGCGGTAGACCGACCGATTTTCGGAAACTGGATTTTGATGTCTCCGTTCTCGTTCACCGAATTACCACAAAAATCAAAACGATGCAACGATTGGCTTACACGAATTTATCACGGTATCGAATGGTTTGACGGTGAAACCAATCTCAAATATCTCACGAGACATCTTCGAGAAGTCATCAAATACGCTCCCGTCATCTACACCAGAGGCAAAGAAAAAATGGATTTCTTAGAAAAGCTTCTGTCTAAAAAACATATATACTCTGGAAGCTCTCTCTCCGTCGTTCAAATCCATCTCGAAAAGCGAAGAGAACATATCACAGTGTGCGTATCACGGAGTTCGCTCATCGGACATTAGTTGCGCTCTACGTAACGCTTTTCGGTTAAAACGCTGGTTAAACCCAAACAGCGTTGTACTTGAAGAAGAAGAAGAAGAAGAACATCTCGATAGCGGCTTCGTCAGCGATGAGATGAGCATGATACAATCTGCCGACATCAAAACGGAGGAGAAGGAGGGGAAAGAACAACTAACAGAAGAAGATACGCGCAGTGAAGTCGATTGCCCATCGAAAACCTCCTGTCTAAACAATGTCGCTGCTTGTACAAACAGAGGTACAAGAGGAATACACGCAATTCACTTCGCATTCTCGCGACTACCTGTATCGAAATAATGAATACAAAAGAAATATTGCAAGTCTTACGACAACTGCAAATGGAGTGTATCCAGCCGACAAATTGCCCAGGGTGTGGACGAAGTGGACAGCAATCGTCGCTAACACAGACAATTACAATCAACCAGGAATCTATTGGGTTGCCTTCTTTCTCGATGGAAACAGACACGCTACCTACTTTGACAGCTATGGAATACCACCGTCAGATTCCCGCTTCCTTCTGCGACTTCGAAGAAANTCCGCAACGCACACATGGAACACGACTCAACTTCAAGGATATTTCTCGCAAACGTGCGGGCATTATTGCTGTGTGTTTCTCTATTTTATGGCTCACGGGTATAGTCGTTCCCAATTTTTACAACTGTTTTCCGGAAATTTCGACGCCAACGACAAATTAATTNTATGTTTATTTCGTAAAATTGTAACGGTCCTACTTTTCGCGAGAATTTTGTTCCGTTTCGTTAAATAAATTTTTAATTTAATTGCGGCGGAGTAGCTCGTCGGGATCAGGAGAAGTTAGAAAAGAATGACTCGGTGATTTTAAATAACAAAAACGAATAAGATTTATTCAATTAAAACAAAGTGAGAAAAATCATATGTACAGAAAAGAGAAAAAGAAAATAGTATAATATGCCGAAGAATTCATCTGACGATGATTTCCCGAATAATGTGTGAGCAAGTCACGTTTTACTTCGGGAAGGAATATACAAACAAAACTAAGTTATGTACAACGGTCGGGGATTTAAACGGCGCGACTCGGTCAAGGCCGTTTCGGGAGCCTTGGCTAGATGTTTGTTTTCCTGACGCACATGTTCCGCAGTGACGCTTGAAAACGCGTTTACCGCGAGAACAAATTTTTTCGCGGGGAAAGTCTCTTTTTTATGAAAAAGAGATTTACACAGTGTCGGTTTTAAAACTAAGTTTTATCGGTGTGTGAAGGAAAATATTTATACGTCGAAAAGTCACTTTATTCCGAAAAAGTAGACTTCGTTCGGTCGGTCTTCCTATGCTCGGCTGTTCTTACTTTCGCTTCGCTTATTCCTCTGGAGCGGCTCTAACGGAAAGTGGCTTGGCTCTATGGAGAACACGCAATTCTCCACGCGTGGTTCCAATGTAACGGGGGCCGGCGTTCCCGGTGGGGAGCCGTGACACTTCCGGAGGGCTCTAGCGAAAAGGATAGCCGGATTTTCCCGGCCGAGAATCCAAAGATTCCCCGGAGCGGAGCGGAGCGGAGCGGAGCGGAAGCCGGTTTACCCGGCAGAGAATCCAAAGATTCCCCGGAGCGGAGCGGAGCGGATGCCGGTTTGCCCGGCGGAGAATACAAGATTCCCCGGAGAGGATCGGATCGTAGAGTCACTGTCGGTTTGCCCGAACCTGCACTATCCGCTGCATATAATTTTAACTTGTTTTTTTTGTTTTGCAGGGATAGTATATAATATTTTTGTCGACATGAGAGTTAAATGCTTTTCATTAACTTTCATGTCTAAGGCTGTTT
>NW_018024319.1:0-1790 GCF_002006095.1 Pseudomyrmex gracilis
TTCACGCTCATATCCCTTATTTTAGAACTAACCTGGATACATTCGTGCTCACATTTTTTTAGAACTTACCCGGACAAATTCCTGCACGCATTCTTGGTTGGGAGACGACGAATATATAGATAGAATAATTTTTCACACACATTTTTGTTTATCTTCTATATCTCCGTTCAGAAGCTCCAAACGAAAAAAACGCAAGAATAGTTTTTTTTTACGCGGATTTACATAGATCTAAGTAGATATAAAGTGATACGCAAAGATTTCTTATAATAGATTTACGCAGATCTAAATAATTCTGCACAGATCTAAGTAGATCAGCGCAGATTTACTAAAGAGAATCTAAATAGATCTACGTAGATCTAAATAGATTTATTTCGATCTAAGCAGATTGAAGCAGATCTAATATGGTAGATCTAAGTAGGTCTAAAGATAAATAAAGTGCAAATTTTGCATAGATCTATTTACATCTAATTAGATTTATTTGGATCTAATGACCTTTTTTTTCCTATTTTTTTTATTTAAGGAAATCTCGTTAGATGTAAATTAGATCTACTTAGATTTAATCCATTTTTTTTCGGGTATATACAATAATCTTATATAAGTGTGTTTTATGTGTATGTGTATATAGATTTTATATAGATAAATAGATATTTTTATTGGCCCGTTCTGGGTTACAATTTTCACAACAATCCTTAAAAACTATCTTACATCTATATGTATATAATTTTATATATACAATTATATATAGATGTAAGTTTGTTTAAGGTAGTATATGTAAGTTGATTGTGAGGTGATTTAGATGTGTAAGGTAGTTTTTAAGGATCGTTGTGAAAATTGTAACCCAGATCGGATCAATAAAAGTATCTATCTATGTAAAATTTATATACACATTAAACACTAGTATGTACTGTTACATATTATGTAATTGTATATATATATATATATATATATACATATATATATATATAAAATTTATACATAATAAGTAAGAGTATGTATATTTTACCAATTATTAAGATATTTTATTAAATGTTTTATAATAATTTACGGATCTGAATACGTATCGCACAACGTTCATGGACTTTTACACTTAACTGATGATATTAAACAGTTTGGGACACTAGACAATTTTAACGTTTTTCCGTTTGAAAACTTTATGAAAGAACTAAAGCAAATCGGAAAAGCCATTGTAACAGATAAGTAATTGTTATAGAGAAAGGAGCTCGTACAAAATACCATAGCAAAACGAGAAGAAACCACATTGGCGTCAAAAAATGGCATTATAACGGATCGTTAATCGACGTTATATCAGGATGTTATAGTCCGCAATTTTTTGAAGACATTTTCTTAAATTATACGCTTACAATCAAATCTTTTGATAATTTTTGCTTAATAGATAAAGACAGTTTGTTTGGAAAATATTGCAAGCAACAGCAAGCAACGGTAAATATGTAGCAGTAGGTCTCCTAACAGCACGCGACATACTGCGTATCATCCCATTTTCATACTCAATATACTGTACTCATCCGTAACGTACTGAGATATAAGGATAACGTCATTTACAGTAGTATTCGGTTTTCTGTCGCGCGCGTATGTTCTCAGGATGTACGCAGTATTATAAAAGTGATACGTACGCCTTTCTATCACGCGCGTATATTCTCAGGTTTAACTGAAGGTACATATATCAATGCCATCCTTAGACCATATATACACAGTTTGTCCGGAAAGTTCCCGGACTGATTTTTTCTAGCGCGGGTAAGCGGCGCTATCGAGCGGTCAACGCTGGAACTACT
>NW_018024319.1:2547-7384 GCF_002006095.1 Pseudomyrmex gracilis
AAGATAATATCATCTACGTGACGTCACATGTGGGCATTTCAGCAATGGCTAAACGCGGCCTTGTAGATGATATTATCTTATCTTTAAGGCAGTTATCTGAAGCCGTCTATAAACGCGCCTTTGCTTTGCCCACATGTGACGTCATGTAGATGATATTATCTTTGCTTCAAGATAGTTGTCTGAAGTCGTGTCTATAAGTATATATGGTCTAAGATGCCATCTGCATATGTAAAGTTCTTTCCTCTTTCTCGTAGCTGCCGGCAGCCATAGGATAGGATCCAAAATCGACTTGAGATATCAAAGGTAATCCTTTTACTTCTTTACTTAATATTTTATACATTATAAAATAACGTTAGCGAAATAATTTGTAAATATTAATTNAGTAATATTTTTCAATATTTACTAATACTTTTCGCAAACTTTGTAATTACGAGTTTGAGGTTATATTCGTGGTTACAAATCGCGTGGCAAAGATATTCTGTCTTTCGAGCTATATAAAAGAGTATATATTGTTACATATATTATGTTCAATAAACAAAACATTACATTGTTTTTCTGACATGTATTGAATCGGTACTATCTCTTTTTTTCTCAAAGTTTGTCAATAGTCGGTCCTAATGGAGGTGGCAAAAGCAATGTGATAGACTCAATGCTGTTTGTAATCGGTCAGCCACCAAGATCAGATTCAAAAAGATATCAGTTTTAATACACAATTCCAAGAAGGATTCAAATATCAAGCTGTACTGTTCCTGTGCATTTTCAGCAAATTATTGACAAGGGAAGTGTGTTACATATATTATGTTCAATAAACAAAACATTACATTGTTTTTCTGACATATTGAGTCGGTACTATCTCTTTTTTTTCAGAGTTTCTCATCGATAGTAGGTCCTAATGGANGTGGCAAAAGCAATGTGATAGACTCAATGCTGTTTGTAATCGGTCGAGCCACCAAGATCAGATCCAAAAAGATATCAATTTTAATACACAATTCCAAGGATTCAAATATCAGAAGCTGTTTCTGTGCATTTTCAGCAAATTATTGACGAGGTGAGATATATACTCTCTGTTTAATAATGTTTATTATCATTATAATGTTCTATGTGAACACTCGTTACTACGGTCATTGTCTTAGAAGAACTTTTCATTTTTAAATAAAGGAAAAGAAAAAATATATAAGTATATTTAAATATATAAAATATATAATAAAATATATAAAAAGGTCTAAATAAAAAAAAGTGATTGTTGAAAAAAGAAATTTGTGGAGAACTTATAATAAGAGTTTATAAATAAAAGAAAAGAAACAAAACAAAACAAAAAATAGAATAATAAAATAACATAGATGTCTTAGCCCACACAGACATTCATCCATCCAGACATCTATTGGACATCTATTAGATATTGCATGGAGCTGTTGACGTCTAATAGACGTCTAATGGAGTTTTTGTTCTGTGTGGGAGACTCTAACTTTGGCTTAAATGTTAAATTACTTATGTTTACAAGATGGAAAGATTACAAATAAGATTCAGTATTAAAACTGAGGATGGATAATAATTTATAAATTTTTATTTGCAATAATTTATAAAATTTTTTTTTCTAACTGTCACGCCACTGCTTGTGAAGATTACTTTTACTTTTTTTAGCTTTATCTCTTTTTGAAATGGCCATTTGTATTTTTTGTTTGGCTTATTACTATCCGGTAATTTCTTATAATTGTTATGTCTAGCATAGTGATACATAATTGGTGTTTTTTCTTGTATAATTCATAGCGTCTAAATAATAAAAAGCTTCTGGAGGGATGTAGACTGATTTTAACTCTTTTTTTTAATACATGGAATTGGAGTAAAATGATCCAAACATTAATGAATTTTGTTTGATTTCTTTTACATGCCTATAATGTTTTTTTATAATTTTAATTATGAAGTTGTCTATTCTTAAACTAGTGGCTTTATTGTATAAAGCTTTGTTTGAGACGTATTGAAAATTAATTAAAATTAATTATTACTTCTTAATTTAAATCACATTATGTATCAAACTTATGACAAAAAATAAAAATATTGTTTTCTTCGATAAGTAATTTGAAAATTTAAATAATTTGAATATTTGTTTTTGCAGAAGTTTTAAGAAACGCACATGAATCTGCGAAAAATGAACAGATGTCTTATAGAATTAAAATATGGTTGGCACATGCCCGGGAACGCATCTATCGAGAAGAAGAAAAGAAAAGAAGAAAAGATCAAGATACAGAAGAGAAATAATGATTCCCTTCTGTAACATTCCGCTCTCCAAGGATTTTTTGATGCTAAAATTAAGTTTGTATGATCATAGTGATTGTTATGTATTTGAACTAATTATCTTTTGATAAAAATCATTACATAAAAAAAGCGGTAGCAAATTGCGTTTCAATATGAAATACATATATGTTACAGTAGAAGCATTTACTAAAATTATCTTATTTATTTTTACTTAGTAAAACATATATGTAAAACATAGAAATTTTATTTTTTTCACCGAAAAATGTTGTATTAGCTTCAGAGCACTTAATTTCTTTTTTATCAATCTTTAACGTGTCGACATTTCCAGATATATTTTATCACATCCAACTAATTGATTTTATTCTTAACGTATGAAAATAGTTGAACATACAACTAATTACTAAACTTATTAAATATTACTATACTTATTAAATTTTCTTCTGAATGAAAAATGTGATTGAAAACATTTGATTTGTGATTATAAAAATTATATATTATAAGTTATAAAAATATATATGCAATTAAAAAACTATATATATAAGTTACAACAAAATATATATATATATATGTGATTATAAAAATATATATTAAGTTATAAAAATATATCTAGTAATAAAAAATGTATATACTCCAATTCTATAAACGTATTCAACAAATTATTCACCTAACCTAACATAACTTATCCTATTTCAATACGTGAGCGCACGATGTGTGTGAAGTTGGCCCCGCACTTTTTGAATTTGGTATTTTTTATTATTGTGCCATATTGTGCTAGGTTTGTGCTGAATTGTGCCGCAAACCGCAGCTCAATACTTTAAACAATTTTTCAGAAAATTACAAAAAACGAAATTTTAGGTAGCCCCGCACTTTTAGAATTTTGAAGTTTTCTTGATTGTGCTGTATTGTGCTAGAGTTGTGCTACATTGTGCCGCAAAACACAGCTTAATATATTAAGCCATATTCGAGAAAATAATAAAAAACAAACTTTATCTTAGCCCCGCACTTTGTCGCAATCGAGCTTATTTTTTTTTAACAAATTAGTACAAACTTGTGCCATGTTGTGCCGTTAAGCACTTTTTGTTATATTATTCCAATGAGGTGAAAACACTGGTAAAGATAAAAAAATTAATGCTACATAAATCTTCCATCAGCATCACATATCAGAATAATTTATCATTTTGTATAGCATTTCTTACTATTTTATAACTTTTGGTGTTTACTGACTTTTTTTTACAAAAGATAAACTGCCTAACACCTGTAAATAATCGTAAAGTTTTGAATAGCTTTGATTTTAAAAAGCTACTAAAACACTAAAACAAACCTGAGAGTAAAAACGATGTAATATTTTTGTATTGGTGTTACTTGTGCCAGGTTGTGCTGGACAGATGCAACAACTTTTCTTAGTGACAAATTGTCGTCAGATCGTTAATTTGCGATGTGCGTTAGAAATTAGAAACATAGAGTTTAGGAATACCAAATTTTACATATTCTCGTAATTTGTAACCCGTAACATACAATCCTGCAATGTGTGCCGATTCTTATTATCGCGAAATTAGCAGGAGATAAGAAATAAAAGTATTAAGAATTGGGAAGATAGTAAAAAGTTTGTAAAAATTGCGAGAGCAAAAAGAATCTTATGTGTGCTGTAGTGTGCTATACAAACGCACATTTATTTTTTCCAATAATGAAATATTGGCCGTGAATTTGTGTTTAGTCAATGTTAAGCAGTTGTTATTGTTCCGAACTGTACTTACGTATGATTATATAAAAAGTCATATATTATAATTTAACGTGAATGTATGAGAAAAAGATATATCGCTTTCTGCGTTACCCGGAACCAACGACGTGGACGTAGCGGTATTCTGGTTCCTTTGTGATTTTTTTTTATGTTTATTTTTTTATTTTTTTAATTTTTTGTGGATTTTAAAGTTTTATATTTTTTTTGTAGTTTTAATAGTATAATAGATTAGCAGCAGATCTGAGTTTTTTTTAGTATCAAAGTAATAGTAATAATATATTTAGGAAAAATTTGTTTCGCATGCGATATAAATTATTAAATGCGGTTTTATTTTGTAAGTTTTTGGTTTTGTTTTTGAATGTTTAATTAAATCATTAAATTCTATCCATTGAGATTCTTGGTAGGAATACCCTACATAATGGCCGTTCTCGGTATCACCGTATCGTGCTACCGTGCCCGCTAAAAGAAAAGAATTATCGCCAACCTGTAGTTTTTGCGGAAATTCTGCAAGAGAATGTTCTTTTTCTTTATTATGTTCTATTGCGTCACATTCTATAAAAATTTGTTGTCCATAGTTTATTTTTCTGTTTCTACGTTGCTTACAGCAGATGGATATATTATTTGGGATACCTTCTAATATAGCCGTAGATAGCTCCCCATATCCGTGCTTTATAATAATGTCTACGTTAATGGGAATCAATACAGATTGACGCATGATAATGTTAGAACATACGACGCAAGTTTTTATTTCTGTATAGCTAGGATTGTTTTTGAAAACATATTGTGCAACATTTCCTATGCTTGAGAGACAGTCTATAGTTATATTATTTTTGTAAATCTGAGTTT
>NW_018024320.1:0-1734 GCF_002006095.1 Pseudomyrmex gracilis
AAAACAGGTTTTATAGAGAAAGAAGTTTTTGGAGTATAAATAAAAAAATAATTTAATTTAAATACAATACGTGTTGTGCGTGTACTTGGCGCCTGTTTTTACCTTTTTTTAAAAAAGATAAGTTTTTAGAGTATCACACACTTTATATTTTGTTTTTAACTTTAGACTGGAAATTGTAGGGTAACAAGCTCGCGACGCTTGCAGATCCGACTAATTTCGTGTACAACGATAACTTTGGCGCGAAATCTGCGTTACGTTACGTTTATTTGATTTAATATATATAATATATTACGTATATAATGTTAGACATTTGCGTACGGCTTGATGTCGCATCGCAGCACTTTTTTCACATCGTTGCATTGTTGATCGCCATTTTCACTCGGTCTATACCTTGTGACGTTTTTTCGCGGTGGCAACGTAATTCTCGCGCCGCTTCCCCGCAAACGGAGTTTACTTCACGGGACTCGTGAAGTAAACGTGCATAAGCATAAGTATTGGCCAATCAGAATTGAGGAACATTTGAGAACATATTCTAACCTATACGGGTCAATTCCACGAGTGAAGACCGGCTCAGTGGTTTTGTGGTCTGGGTGCAGGGGTTGCAAACATGAAAAGATCCCAAGTTTAAATCCGCATAAACATCTTAGAATTTTTTCGATGTCAGTCTCTTTCAATCGAATAATTGGTTTAAGTCAAACTAAATCGAGCCTGAAAATGGAGGGATTTGATTACATTTATTTGATTGTCATTATATTATCAGCAAGATATCTACTTTTGCAAAAAAAAAAAAAAAAAAAGAAACGATTCTGGGTACGACCCATATACGAGGTGTGATCAAAAAGTAAGGTGACTCTTTGAATTTCGCGCGCTCTGTACACTCTAATTTCAAAATTTTTTGTTGTTGTGTTGGTACACTCGATCGGTACGTCACGATCATATGTTCACAGTTTTGACTATATAGCATGTGTTGTTTTTATGTGAGAGGCATAAAGGTTAGACTCGTGTTTGCGTGCTCGGCGATTTTTTGCTGTTGAAAATAATGGAGCAGAGAGTTTGTATTAATTTTTGTGTAAAAACTGGTATTAAGTGTTCAAAAACTCTTCAAATGTTGACAGTGGCGTACGGTGAGTCAACTTTGAGCAAAAAAATGTTTATAAATGGTATAAGTTATTCCAAGAGGGCCGAGAAAATGTTAACAATAAACCTTGCTCTGTACGCCCCAGCACGTCAAAAATCGACGAAAATGTTCAGAAAGTGAAAGAAATGGTGTTGAAAAATCATCGAATCACGATTAGAGAAGTAGCTGATGATCTTAACATATCGTTTGGCTCATGCCAATCAATTTTAACGGATGTTTTGGGTATGACACGTGTGTCAGCAAAATTCGTTCCAAAACTGCTTAATTTGACCTACGCACACGTCGTTACTAGTGAGTAGTTTTTTGGCCACAAACAATACTATTATCATGCCTCAGCCGCCGTATTCACCAGACTTGGCCCCCTGCGACTTTTTCCTCTTCACAAAATTGAAAAGGCCCATGAAAGGACGAAGATTTGCGACGATTGAGGAGATTAAGCCTGCATCGCTGGAGGAGCTCAAGGCAATACCCAAAAGTGCATTTCAGAAGTGTTTTGACGACTGGAAAAAGCGCTGGCACAAGTGCATTGTATCAGAGGGGGATTATTTTGAAGGGGATAACATAATTTTGGATAAATAAATGAATATTTTTTTATA
>NW_018024320.1:2094-7209 GCF_002006095.1 Pseudomyrmex gracilis
TTACTATAAATTTATATTGTTTATTTTTGCTTATATAATTTATATTATATGTATATGATTCACTCATATAATTTTGCTTTCCTTCAGATTTCTTGCGACAGGAGATCAAGTATCCTCAATTGCATTTGCACACCGAATAGATGAATCAACTATTTATAACATTATTAAAGAGACATGCAAGATGATGACACAAGTTTTAAGTCGTATGTGTTTAAAACTACCTAAGGAAGAAGACTGGAAAAAAATAGCTGCTGGATTTTGGAATCATTGGAATTTTCCCAACTGTATCGGAGCGATTGATGGAAAACATTTTGTTATCAAAGCACCTCCAAATTCTGGTAGTTTATATTTTAATTATAAAAAAAAGCTATAGTATTATTAGCTGCATGCGATGATCAATATAAATTCACTAAAGTAGACTGTGGGGCATATGGCAGTGGAAGTGATGGTGGAATATTTGCACAATCTAAATTTGGAAAGTGCTTAAACAGTAATGATCTTAATATACCCGTAGAAAAGTGAAAATTACCTCTATCAGATGTAAAAATGCCTTATTATTTTGTTGCTGATGGGGATTTCCTTTATCAAGACGAATAATGCGACCTTATTCTGGGTTGTTGAGTGAGAAAAAATCTGTTTTTAATTATCGATTATCAAGAGCTAGACGTATTATTGAGAATACGTTTGGAATTTTAGTTTCGAGATGGAGACTTTTTCAACGTTGTATATGTTTACATCCTGAACATATAGATATAATAATCATGACTGCAATAAATTTGCATAATTTTTTAATGACAGAGAATAACAATATAAGAGGCGAAAACATTTACTGTCCTCCCAATTACGTTGATAGTGAAGACAACACAGGACAAGTTATACAAAGTACATGGAGATTTAATATAGATGATGTAAACAATTTGCGACGTACTAATATACATAGGGCAGTAAGAGAAGCTTATAGCTTCAAAGAGATATCTTATCTGAATATTTGTCATGACCAACAAATACTTTGTTATAATTTTGGGCGCCAGACGCGTAATAGCGTCAAAAATCAGCGTCACTCGACACAACGGGCCGACTAGCTCTTTTGGGAACAAAGAGGGGCTGGGTTGAGTAAAAATTCGGAATGTAGGCTGTCCCCTGACCTCGCGATAGGAAGCTTGGATGAAGAAAGGAAAATGAGAGTTGATCAGTACGAATTAATAATTAATTAACAATTTATTACGCGGGTAGAAATGCAAGATAGAATTAATGCAAAATAATATAAAAGAAATGATATAAAGGGTAATAGAAAAAGAAAAAGAGGTGTTACAATATAATATAAAAGCGATGATATAACAGAAATAATATAAAAGAAATAATATAAAAGAAAAAAGAGACAGAGTAAGCTAAGGCCGTATAATATAAAATAATACAAACGAAAAGATACGGAACCGACGACGGGTTACGACAATTAACAAACCGACTAACGCAAGTTAACGAGACAAATTATTCACTCGAAACGATACCGCGAAAGTACAGAACAAGAGACTTTACTCGAGGCTTCCAGCCGAAAGATAACAAGCGTAGGCACGAGAATAGCAATTGCAAGGCGCAAAGCTAGGTGCAGGCTAAGCAGCTCGAGGGTGCAAGCCAATGTACAGTATGTTTGATAAGAGCGTGTACGGCAAAACTTTTTCCTNGAAACCGTTAGAGGGGGGATATGAACGCGAGCCAATAGCGGGGCTCTTCTCTCAAGATGCTTTGTCTAGAAAGCCTTAGTTATCGTTTGACTTTCNTCACAAAAGAGCGTATTTCAACATGAGTGCCGCGTACGCATCACGTTACGAAGCTGTGTTTCTATGTTCGCATCCGAAAGGACCAAAAATGTCGCGCGGAGCGGCTGCTAAATATATGAAGAAGTCTAAGGCGTTTGTGAGTTAGTGGGTGAACGTTATTCCGAGGTCAAAAACGTTGATGACTTGCCGGATCGTGGCTCTGTGCAGAAAACGACGAAAAAAGAGGACAAAATGATTTTACGGGTGTTTGAGAAGAATCCTTGTTTATCCTTGCGTGGCGGGCAAGCGGTTTTACTTAAAAAGGGTCTAAATATATAATGTCATACTATAAGAAGACGTTTACTGGCTCATAAAGTGAAATTTCGAAGCACGATAACAAAACCGTTGCTGTCTGAAAAACACGTCGATAAAAGACTTGCTTGGGCAAAAGAAAATTTGGACCGCTATTGGGGCAACGTAATTTTTTCAGATGAANCTTNGTTTTGNGCAAAGTCTTCTATCAGACGTGTCTGGTCTACCCAGGCCAATAGACTCATCGAGCGGACCGTTAAACATCCGGTAAAGGTGCACGTCTGGGGCTGTTTCTCAAAACAGGGATTTGGCACTTTACACATCTTTACACAAAATTTGGATGCTGCTAAAATGGTCCAAATATATGAGAGAGCTTTATTACCATCTGCCCAAAGGTGGTTTACGAGGAAAAATGAAAATTGGCTACTGCAAGAGGACAATGATCCGAAACATCGGAGTAGACTTTGTACTGCGTGGAAACAAGAAAATAACGTTGACGTACTGGATTGCCCTTCACAGTCGCCAGATGCAAATCCAATTGAAAATGTTTGGGCGCTTATAAAGTTTAAGCTCCGAGGAAAGAAAATATGGACCGTCAAGCAGTTAATTCGACAGATTCGATTTATATGGAGATCTTTGTCTGAAGATTATGCTGTAAAATTAGTAGAAAGTATGCCTCGGAGATGCCAGTCAATTATTGATAATNGAGGCGACTGGACAACTTATTAATAATAAAGCATCGCAGTCTATATCATGCATAATGTGTACAAATTTTTTCAATTTATGTATTATCCTAAGTTTTTGAGTTTTGCCGTACACGCTCTTATCAAACATACTGTACGTGGCAAACAATACGCCGGAATAAAATAGCGTGCAGCCGCCTTTTCACAAGCCGTAGATCAACACGGACTTACTTGTTTCGCCGATGATCGCAATTTGGTCGAACGGCTCATCCTGCCACGCAGCTTTTGCCGATTTCGTGTCTCTAGACCCACAGATAACGTCGAGCCGAGTTTTCTTAGTCTACGTGCATGCACTTGAAAAAAATACTCGCAATACAGAGCGAAGTGGACGCAACGTCGGGGCTTGCTTTTACTTTTCGATTATCACAAAACGATTAGCAACGCGCTCTATCTTGGCGCTAGAAAAATCGGCAATACGATACGTTACTTGATCGCGAATAATCCCGGACAAATTATACACGCGAAATGCGACACGCATTCACTGTACGCTCGCGAATAGGTCGGCGATAATTGTCCTGAAAATTCACCGAAACTGCCGTTAATCCGCACGTTAGCTCGGTACGATATGTCTAACCGATCAACACTGCTTCCGACTCGCACGCACCTTACTCCAGCCGATCGCGCGAGAAAATCAGATTTTGTTAGGATGATTTATTACCGCGGCGACTGATTGCCATCGGTATACGAAAGCCGACGATACGCGGGCGGTACGTTACGGTAATCACGACACACGCACAACGAATATAATCACTAAACAAAAAAAAGGCAAAAGAACCAGACAAAAACAAATAACGCGAATAGGCTACTTGGCGTCGTATCGCCCCTCCAGAGCTTGACAATTATTCGCGAAATAACAAAAAAAAAACATGCACTTAACCTACGAATCTACGAACTACTGCCACGAAGACCCGTGAAGCCCGATTCTGGCCGCTGTCGAAAAATCGTGAACACGACCAAAGATACGTCCTTGCCGTCACAACCAAGATGCGAAATACAGACGACCAGCCTCAACACGAGGCCTGTGCGACGCGGATTCGTGGCTAACAGGAATGAAACGGGCACCTCACCGTCGTCCGTTGTTCTCCGGCATGCTCCTATCACCTCCGTCCAGAATACTCTCCAAGCGGTTTCTGACTCCGTCGGGGTCACCCTCTCAACGTGAATCACTTCGCCTCGAATACAAAATCACGGCACGGCAGACTTATCAAGCGGCACGGAAGATACGCGTACGCACGGGAGCCCGAGAGATACGTGTGTATCGCACAGCTGTTCGCGACCAAGAGCACGAAGATTTCGTTCGATAAGCGGTCGATACCCCGGGCAGCGCTGAGGTCGCGTG
The DNA here is from genome assembly GCF_002006095.1 of Pseudomyrmex gracilis. Taxonomy (NCBI): domain Eukaryota; kingdom Metazoa; phylum Arthropoda; class Insecta; order Hymenoptera; family Formicidae; genus Pseudomyrmex; species Pseudomyrmex gracilis. Next base: position 6,246 of record NW_018024320.1, read on the forward strand.
GAGTAGGTCGCGGATTCGCAGCGCGGCTCGCAAGCTCGCTCGCAGGCGGCAGGATTCGCAGCGGGCCGCGAAATTCGAACGCTCGCAGTGTCTATTATTCTACGATACAGCAGCATAAGCAAAAGTAGCAAGCAGCGGAGAGTGATAGTAATCCGTGAAATGCAGCAACGATACAAGCAGCGGGTTCTTGAAACCATGCAGCAGGATGGCTGGAACACAGCACATCTCGGCATAGGCCGGCTCGTCGATGGTTCGTTCCGCCGTTCCGCCCGTTCCGCTAGACTAATTCGTTGGTCGTTGTGTTCTCCTAGAAAGCGCCAACGCTCCGCTGTAGCCTCTGCATGCAGTCACCTACTTTTGCTCTCAGCTTGACCTTGAGGCGAGACTTCGCGTTTCCGTTCTTTTCTCTCTCTCGTTCAGGCACCGCATGATGTCCTTGGCGAAAAGTCCCACGATGTCTTCAGGACGGTAAGGCGCCGCAATTACATACAAGCAAAAAATAAAAATAAAACGCTATTTTACGCAGACGTATGCAAACCCTGGAGGATCTTAGCGCTCATTTTTCAGCTCGTTTTCCCGGGCTCCCGCGAAAATCTTTTAACTTTTGTGACGGGGAAAGAGCGGCGTGAATACCACGTCACAACCTATAAGTCTATGATAGTAATAATAATAAAATACAATTGTTTATTACTTTCTAAATATGTAAAAATAAGGAGCTAGCGTTTTAAAAGACTTGTATTGGTTTATAAATATAAGTTGTTTTCCATTTAGTTATAATATTACCATTACTAATTTTATTCAATTAAAAACTGCCAATGCACTAATATCTCATATATATATATATATAAGTTTGCATTGTGCATAGGTGCAAAATTGGTCTTGGTATATTGGTCTCCTTCTATTATTACGAGGTACATGTAAAAAAAATATATATTGTATATATATATATATATTTGTATATATA
>NW_018024321.1:0-1488 GCF_002006095.1 Pseudomyrmex gracilis
AATAATAAATTTAATACGTAATTTGCTCGTGAAATGTTCACAAAATGAATGAAAGGGCCGATACGAGAAGTAAAGGTGTTAATGTATAAAAAGCAGTATTTTTTTTTATTAAAAACCACAACAGACGTTTTGGTCCATGGGTTAAAATTTTCATCAGTAAAACAAATTAAACAAAAACAGATTTAATATATATAAGCGCAAAGCTTCTTCGTACAGCAAACATCAGAATTCAAACATATAAAAAAATTTACGCAAAATGGAAAACACGTGAGATCACAGCATTATTAAACACAGGTGAAACACACAACAACTTATATAAAGATGAATAAGAGAAAGAAACTGTGTACTGACGTGTAATCCTTACAATGTAAAGATATATAGAATTATCCCCACTTATATCAAGTCTTTCAAATTGTCAGTTACATTGACAAAACACAGAATCATGTGTACACCAAACCAGTCAAAAGCAGCGGTCTAAACGTTTGATGTGAACAATTCCAAAAAAAATACATATGGAAAAGAAATTACGAATTAAAAAAAAAAAAAAATAGAAAGAGATATATTTAATAATCGTATTAATATTTGAATTTTTGTCAACTTCCTACGCCACATATGAAACTGAAAGAAATTGTTGACACCATTCCTCAGTTCAATGGGCACAATATATCAGTATTGCAGTTTACAAGAGCCTGCAAAAGAGCATTAGAAATGCTTCCAGCCCTAGTAAGCATAGAAGCGGAAGCTAACTTGGTACGGTAAAAAAACTATTCTAGGTATAAACTATTCTAAGTACCGACACGAAAAAAATTAAAATATTTTTAGTCCTAACTGGATAATATTAAAATATTCCAAGTTCTAACTGGAAGTAATTAAAATATTCTAAGTACCGACACAAAAAAATTAAAATATTCTAAGTTCTAACTGGAAGTAATTAAAATATTTTAAGTCCCGACACAAAAAAAATTCAAATATTTTTAGTCCTAACTGGATAATATTAAAATATTCCAAGTTCTAACTGGGAGTAATTAAAATATTCTAAGTCCTGACTGGAAAAAATTAATAGATTCTAAGTTCTAACTGGAAGTAATTGAAATATTTTAAGTCCTGACTGGAAAAAATTAAAAGATTCTAAGTCCCGACACGAAAAAATTAAAATATTCTACGTCCCGACTGGAAAGAATTATTCCGAACTGACGTTTTCGCGAAGCGAATTGAACAGGATGAATCTCAGAGACAGACTGTGTGTCCGGACTGGTCGCTCCGGCCGTTTATATAGCGTCTTAAATACGCTGATGCTGCACGGTCCCACGGGTCCAGCGGTCACCGGCTCCTGGTCAACGGTCCCGCGGCCGCCAACGGTCCGCGGTCTTACGCGTCCCTTATCTCGGCGCGTGCCTTATCTCTACTTCGGGCCGTTTGCCCGGCCAAGCCAGTGACCCTGGCCCCTCACAAGCGAACTTTGCCGTGGGAACACTTCGCGCACGAATA
>NW_018024321.1:1513-7267 GCF_002006095.1 Pseudomyrmex gracilis
AAATTACCTAAATATTAATTAAAAGGTTAATTGTACATTTAAGACTACTGAACTAATTTACAAAACGCTAATAATGCTAACTGTTTAACTATTATACAGAAGAATGGATATATATGCGGTTACAATAACAAAGCAGAATGTAATTTTTATGGCGGAATTATAGAAACAATTATAATAATGTAGAATTAATTAATAAAGACATGGACTAATAATAATCAATTCATAACATAAACAACTATAGTAACAGCAGTAACTACCACCGGGTAGTTGAAAAGTTTCCGAAAAGTTCCGGAATTTGTGAAAATAAATTTTGACGAAAATAAACATTTTGTTTATTAACACATGCTGTGTTCATTGACACATAGTCCATAATGTAAATTTAGGATATCTCGAGAACTAAGACAGCTAGGGCAAAATTAATTTTACAGAAGCCCTTCATCCACTGGTTTGTAAATTATGGCGATGAGTGAAAATAAACAATTTAAATATCTCGCGAACTATAAGAATTATCGAAAAACGGTTTTTTAATCCTTTACTCTATTACTTAGATGCAAAAAACCACGAAATAAAAAGTTGATAAGTGTAATTATTTAAACAATTGTTTGTTAACAATAATAGTTAGACGTTTCGAAACACACTGGTATTTTGCAAGTTTTTACGCTGAAGACGATGGTGCAAACCGTTTTTTAAATCTCTTTTAGTTTCTGAAATACTAATTTTGCAACTTACGGGTTGCCGCCTGGTTCTGATCTGAGTTACTAAACTGATGACTAACGGTAACAGAAACATGATGATAACTCATGCGGGTTGATAAATCACTCGAAAACTTGGTTTTGGCAATTGTTAATTTACCGACCGTGGCAAATGTTTAAGTATGGTAAAATGATGGTACTGGTAATAATACCAACTCTGGTACTTGAAAGGAACGGTAGTTATAAATAGAACCCGTTACCGGCATGAGTTACCTTTTAACTTTGTGTCTTACGGCTTATTTTGCTGTACTCACATCTATTCGTAGTTTATACGCTATGGTCAAGAAGCGCAAAGCCTAAAGGCGGTGTTTTTAAGGAAGACTCCTTTGACCAATCATAACACTTTTTGATTTCTAACCGGGTTTTTAAAGTGATTTTTTGAACGAGACTTACCGGGTGGTATTCACACGGGTTTAAGGATCTAAAAGACGCGATAAAGCTACTGACCAATCAGATCGTTTCTCTATCTTTTGACTATGTTCCTCAACGTACTTTCGAGAAAGAGTTAGTGGACTCTACTTGCAGGCGTTTAGAGAGTCCAGAAATTGCAACAAAACTTTTGACCAATCAAACGCGTTTTACTGAACTGGTTGAACAATGAGATTTCGTTTACCTTTTTCAATGGTTTAAAACACGAATTTCAAGAGAAGGCTAACTCGGCGTAGTTGCTACGTGCTTCGTCAATTAATACGGCAAGTTTTTTTATTTCAGCTAATCAAGTTGTTTGTCACCAGGCAATCAGCCAATCAAATGTTTTTACTGATTTTGACCGACTTCCTGAACGAATTTTGAAGAAGGCAACAGTTGTTGCGACTTGTAGGAGTTTAGAGACTTAGAATTGACAGAAAACTGTCTTGACCAATCAGATGATCTTACGAATTTTTAACCAACTTCTCTGGCGATTTTCAGGAAAAGAATTACGGGAGATGACTTACAAGGACCTGACGAGTCGGAATCCACGATAAAACGACTGACCAATAAGATTGCTTGGTACTAGGAAAACGACCAATCAGATTTTATCATAGGGTAAAACAGCTAAATTTTATTCGTAGGCTAACAAAATGTGTAGTATACGTTAAAAGCAGGTATATGAACACAATGAATGCAAAACAACAGTGAAAACGACACTTGTAAAATTGGTAGGTTCAAAAACGCCACTCGGAGTAGTAAATTCTTAAGTTTAGGCGATGACACAGTGCTACGGACCGTAGTGTAACGTCTTTGCGGAAGCTTGACAATGGGAGATACTACTGACAATACACGGTAATAAAATAAGATAACAACAGAAAAATAGAGAAAAAAAAAGAAAAATTTAAATCGTGTCAACCGGAGCTTACCATGGCCACGTCTACGGACGTGACAATTGATATTATTTTGCTTGACATATGCTGCGCAACCTCACGTATATCACACTACAACGTTATCGTCGTTAATGCTCGCGTTGTCAAACTCGTACACGATTTGGAGCGTTCGAGCAAACCCGGTGCAACCACTGAATTCGACAACAAACGCGGGCGTCTACAACGCCGATTAACAATAACCACCGAAAACAACGTTTTATCAAGACGATATGCTGCAATTTGTACGCAAATTGAATCGACGCACGTTGGATTTCATGTATCGTACGATGTCCAAATGAACGAGTTGATTCCGTTTGCACGCATGCATCACGCGTTCTTTCAACGAAATAATTTTGCGTATACTGGTTGCATGCGCGCTAACTAAAATTTAATAGCAATCTGTCGCGTCGCAAGCATTTCCGACCGCGTCAGACAAGAGTTGCAAATTCGAGCGCTCCTTCGCAAACGTGTGGCACAATAGATCCCGAAACGCTTTAGTTACAATACAAAGCGACAGAGTGCAATGTACTTCTAGATACCCAAATAAATTCGGTTAATATTCATTAATATCGCAAAGGTGCGAAACTCCGCGGTTGCGGTGTTGCGTCTTAGTGCGCAGAGTCACGATACAACAAAACTGTTTACGCCTGCTGAACGGTTGTTTTCTCTTTTTGAACAATCTACTAGGTTTTACCGAGGCGAAGAATAAGAATTTAAATCGGGAATTCAAGGACAACTTGATTGGATTTTACGAGTGCGTGTCCGTGTATACAATTAATAACTGTCGGTAACCATATAACGATTAGTAAGTGTCAGTCCAATTATTAAATACCGCCCAAAATTCTCATTCTCCGTCCCGGTAAAGCCCAGTTGGCTGACCGAAAAAAGAGAAGGTACGGTCACCAAGTGTAAACGGTTTTATCGGACCGTAACCTTGCGCACTCGGACGTAACAGAAAATAAAGATGGGAGAAATAAAAAGGGGAAAAAATATCTTGGTTTTACGCATGTGCAGACAGCGAATATACTTATTCGTTATAATCTACAATGATTTTGCGCAAACAATTGATTTCCAAAACGCTGACGAATTCCCCATAAACAAGACAGTTAATAGACGTTTTGAGAGCTTTTTTGAAACGTGCTTCAATTCGCAAATTACCGTGCCTCACAAGATTTCAATGTTTAAAGCAATGTTTGATAAATCGGAAGTGAGGTCAAAAGCACAGACTGTGTATCCGCGAGCATAAACATCTCTGCTTACAGCATTGCCTTCGTTTAGGAAATGAATACCCGTTCCTGAGAAAACAGTATAAAACGCCTAAATGGAAAGAGAAGAAACCCTTGAAAGAAAAGATTTTACCGGTTTAGTAGGGGCTTGCATTCTATCAACGTAAAGCGAAAGGAACATTATATTAAAATTTATTTACCTTACCGGATTAACTGTACTATCGCTAATAAACGCCCTATTTTCGACAAAAGAGATTATCACCAGCTTCGGCAGTTGACCGAGTATGACGTTCTCAATTGATCCTTTCACCACTTCTCTGTGAATTGTAAACAATTTAACTTTAACTCTCGTGAGAAGATACTTTGCAGTAGTTTTGCTCAACAATGTAGCGTGAGCTAATAACACTCTAGCGCTTATGTTTATTGTCCTCATGATCAAGGTAGCGTCTACAATATGAACTTCTGTCTGTAGCGTAAGTTCAATGAGACAGAAAGAATCTTTCAAGCAAATGAGTTTTTAGTCGCGTTTTCACGCCGTTAATCAAGAATTTATCCTGATTGGAAACGTCGCATTGTAGATGTCTTATGAATTTTACAGCACAGATAAAAGATATAATACAAAAGATATAATAGAAATATAATTATCAAAAAAATGAGAGCTAATTATATCTCTTAAAAGGTTTTCTGAATTGAAATTTCAATCTAACTTTAACAGAAAAGGCGATGGCACGGGAAGCCGGAAATTCCAAGTTTGATTCTCGGCCGTAAAGTTTTTTCGCAATATTTTCAAATTAGTTGTCACGTCCGTAGACGTGGCCATGGTGAGCTCCGGTTGACCCGATTTACATTTTTCTTTATTTTTCTCTATTTTTCTCTTATTATCTTATTTTATTACCGTGTATTGTCAGTAGTATCTTCCATTGTCAAGCGTCCGCAAAGACGTTAAACTACGGTCCGAACCACTGTGTCATCACCTAAACTTAAGAAGTTACTACTCCGAGTCGCGTTTTTGTACCTACCAATTTTGCAAGTGTCGTTTTCACTGTTGTTTTGCATTCATTGTGTTCATATAACTGCTTTTAACGTATACTACACGTTTTGTTAGCCTACGAGTAAAATTTAGCTAATGGTAAGGACGTAAATGTGGCCGTTAAAGCAAAACCACTGTTGTGATTGTGTAGGAAATATATTTGTTTACTAAGTTAACAAGTAGACGTTTCGACCCTTGTTTTGGGTCTTTATCAATAATCTAAAAAATATATGTTGAAAAATATGTGTTAAAAGAAAACNCTGATCAAACGGATACATAAGTATTACAATAATTGGAAAAAAATAATAAATAACAATCAAAAAACTTACAAGTAAATAATAAGATGTTATTAGGAGAAGTGTCGAACAAACACAGTAAAGGCGACAGGCGTCAATCTCACACAAACATGACGACAATTGTGAAAATCAAAAACAGTGAGCATTAATCCAATGAAATTCAAATTATAACAGTAAAAGACTTATAAGCGGATAAGGATTTAGTTATCGATAAACGGTAAGTAAGATTTATCTAAATTTTCAGTATCGCTATGCAGGTTNAGGCCATGTCTTTGACTTTTAATATGTAAAGTTTCAGATATTAATCTTTTGTAATAAGACCTTTCTTGATCCAGAATGTCAACTCCATCCCAGTTAAAGTCGTGGTTATAATTGATTCTATGTTCTGTTATGACAGAACTCTGAGTGGAGTTTCTGTAAATGTGATTCTTGTGTTTTCTAACTCTGGGTTGTAATGTTCGACAAGTCTGGCCAACGTAGGAAGCATCACAATCACGACAATTGATTCTATAAACAACGCAAGAATGGGAAAGCTGAGACAAAGGATCCTTCGCAACTTTGATGAATTTTGACAATTTATTAAGACTATAAAAACCATGGTGCAAGGATGAGTCATGTGGAAAAATAGAATTGAACCTATCAGAAAATTTTTTTATTGATATATGGCATAACAGTCCAACGGCTAGGTTTTTTCTCTAAAGTGTCAAAGGTTAAAAAACTATTCCAATCATTATTTTTTAAAAAATTGTGTTTAAGTCGATGTTTGGTAATGTCAAATATAAATTACAAATATAATTACTTTTGACAGTTTATTTGAATTGATTTCCCTTGACGTTGTCTCATTATTTACTAATATTCCTCTTGAACTGGTTAGAAAGGGTCTTGAGAATAGATAGAGGACTAGAGAGAATAGATAGTTTCGTACATTAAATATATTCTTGTAAATTGAACAACTAGAATTTATTTTTTATTTCAATACTTTCTCAGTCTCTGCTCAATCCTTCTTTTAGTCTCTAAGTTATTATTTTTCTAAGACTAACATGGCAAGTGCACAACTTTTATAGTTTACATTTATGCATCAACTATTCACTAGTTCTACAGTTTGCTACT
>NW_018024322.1:0-7248 GCF_002006095.1 Pseudomyrmex gracilis
TCTTTCTTGAAGAGCCAATAAGCATCTATCTTCTATCCTTCAGTGTTGGCACAAGTCCCGCTTATGGAAAACTTGCTCAACTAGCCATATAGGAGTATTACATATATGCTCTCGTTGCTGTCCTGCACGATCTGGCATCTGTGTTCGGGGTCGATAGTGTCGATACGCCGGGGTGCGCTAGATTCGCAGGGATGAGTCGCGTCGGCCAATCAGAGCGCGATATTCGGTCCGGCGCGGTATTCGGTCCGGTTCGCCGGAGTTACGCCGGAGTTACGGTTCTAGCCGCGAATTACAAATACTAATTTCTCGTTGTCAATGAGACTAATGAGCGGCATTTTGGTGGCTTGATTTGACGCGCTCGCGGATAGACATCCGCTCAGGATGCGGCGCATCCCGATTTTCCTCCCGCTAGAGCGATCTGCGGCCAGAATTCGCTGAATATTCGCCGCTTGATTTCTTGGTCGGTGACGCCGTTTATCGGCGCTATAACTCACCGTCCTTTCGTGTTCGCTAGCGCCCGCAATCCTTACGCCTGGATCAGAGCCGTATTCGCTGGTGACGGTAGCCTGCGCTTTCCGACGTATGCCCCTCTCTTTCTTGCTCAATCCTCATTGCATCATTCATCCTTTACAGCAGCTCGTTCTTCGGGCTGCTTATCGCAGATATTCCCTCATTGATACGTAGGCGGTAAGGCGCAAATCAATTACAAAAAAATACAACAAAGCGTAAGACGACGATACAATTAATTAATAAGTCCTGGAGGATCCTGGCGCTCGAACGGCTCGCATTCCCGGATTCGTTCGGAATGTAACATTTTTGTGGCGGGGAAGAAAAGCGGCGCGACTATCACGTCATAATATATATATATATATATATACAGGGTGTTCGACAATCACTTTAACATCTCTCGTAGGCAGATAGAAAGAGTAAAAGCAGTGAGCCGCGCGGAGCGCTCACGCACACTAGACGTGTGGTTCACTGACGTGTGTTCGGCTAAAGGTCGGCGCTGATTGGCGTGATTTATTCAATAATTACTCCTTTATTATATGTAATAGAAAAAAATGGTTCAGGACTTTTTGACTCAGTTTTATTTCTTCTATCTGTCTACGAGAGATGTTAAAGTGATTGTCGGACACCCTGTATATATAGGACATAGAGTGTCCCAGAATTGCCGTACAATCTCTCGTAGGCAGGTAGAAGGAGTAAAAAACTGAATCGAAAGTTCTGAACTATTTTTTTTCTATTATATATAATAAAAGAATAATTATTGAAAAAATCAAGCCAATCAGCGCTGACCTTTAGCCAAACGCACGTCAGTGAACCACGCACTTGATGTGCGTGAGCGCTTCGCGCGTTTCACTGACGTGCGTCCGGCTAAAAGTTAGCGCAAAATGACTTCATTTATTCAATAATTACTTCTTTATTATATGTAATAGAAAAAAATGGTTTAGGACGTTTCGACTCAGTTGTACTCCTTCTACCTGTCTACGAGAGATTTTACATTAATTGATTTTACACCTTGTATATTTAAATATTAATTTAAACGTGTATTAATTTATACGTATTGTAATAAGTCTAACTGAGATTGCAATTCAAACATTCATCTCAGATGCTAGTTTGCATCACAACTAGATAGAACATCTAATTTATTTCTATCAAAATTAAAAAATCCATTGCAAAAGACACTTCGGCCAGGAGTACATCTACCATCGACTCGTATCGACCGTTTAATACATATGTTACGTCCTGGACTCCACGGGCTCTTTTGCAACGGAATATAATTATTAAGCCTAACAATAATTCTAGGAAGTAATCCTTGTAACAAATTCCTGGAAAGAGAAACGAGAGCCAGCCGAGATAAAATAGACAAGTCCGAACCGGTCATGTTATAAACAAACCTAGCCGGACGTTGTATTATAAACAAAATCTAGCCGATATCGATGAGCAAAGATTATCGCCCCTCAGAAAGGAATGCGATGAACAAAGACTCTCTGTACGCAAACTACGCGCTCGGAAATTTTGGGCATGACACAGCGGCTCTCGCGACTCTAGAAAAGAAATCGAAAAAAAAATCAAGGGGCTAGAGTTGCGACTCGCAGACATAAACAAGATAGGCCACATACCGATAAGCGAGATCTAAACGCACGATGATCCTATCGATCCGGAGAATCGAACGAAAGGGGAAAAGATTTTTGCCCCGGCGGTCAACGAACGAGAGATCGAAATTTTGAAAAAAGACGATGGAGAAGGGGAGATCAACCCGCAGGTATAAAAGCCCTGGATGCTCGATCGAGCGGGCATTAATTAATCAGTACGCAGTTTTCCAACACAGTTCGAGAGAAGAATTTTCTCTTCTTCAGAGAATAGCTTTTCGCGATAGAGTCAGCGATTAACAATCAATCGGTCAGTCAGTTTGAATCAAAGAAATTTCGCAAACTTCTCATTCGTCGAACCTGCTGAGGGTGCCGCCGACTTCCCTTGCGATCATCTGCGAGCAGCGTGAATCCAAGCGGAACAACTACGACCAATCACCGAGCAACTTTGCCCATTTCCAGCATTGCTATCACCAAAGTATATCACCGAGTACATTGTAAGTCTCACTAATACAGACTCATACACCTTTTGCATTTTGATATGAGCAGCAGTCAAGATCATCAATTCTTACAACCAATTCTAATTCTCGATACACAACGTAATGTAATGATTCCGAGTACCGTAATAACAATCGTGAACATTTATCCAATCAATAATTCAATGATAGTGATTTAATCTTAATTGATTATCTTGATTTGCTACTCATAGTCAAATGAATAGCGCCTATGTTAAAATAGAATCTTCCGAACAATAGACCCTCTCATTTTACGATCTCTTGCGGAGACGAATCCGACCGACGACCCGTAACTAACTAGTGTCAGTGTATTTTGACAAGAAATGATTTCTCGTAAAAGCACTCCGGACTTAAGATTCTCTATTAACTTCAATCCAGCTCAATAATCTCGATGTCACTACAACAAACCATTCCGCCGCTTGTAACAAAACGCGGAGATCTCTTTAATAATAATCGATATAAAGCACGAACCGTCGCACCTGAACTGTACGTGCCAATTTAAAGCAAATTCATGCAGAGTCTACTTATGTTTTCCTTCAGTTATTATTATTGTTTTAACAATCTATTTGGATAAACAATTATGTTAATATTTTCATAACAAAATCCGGCTTTAATTAATTCAACCCTTATGGACCTCGTCTAACTAACAAACTACTACTAGTAAACTACACTCAATTAACAACCCGTTTATTCCTCGTTAAATCGCGTGGTTCTGTCTTTGGTAATTGAGACTTGCGTCTTAGACCTAAAAAGGAACCGATGAGTGAGAATACGTTAGACAGAGAAAATCGGGTAACCCCGTTGCTCTGTCTGCGTTGCCGAACTGTCTCGCTCGACCCGCGCATTCCTGACTTTCTTCTTTGTGTCAGTGTGCCGGAATAGACTTCACGTTCGCTTGAGTGTGTCAGTGTGTCTGTTGCGTACTACTACTAATGCCCGACCGTAAAGCCTATGTCACACTACGGATTGGGATTGAGATTGGATTGAAATTTGACCAATCAGAAGAAAGAAAATCAATCCTAAGTTTACTGATCTTCGCTCTGATTGGCCAAATTGCAATCCAATCTCAATCCAAATCCGTAGTGTGACATAGACTTAACCATAGGCTCAGGACGTACCGCATAGTTTAACAATTTCACGGATATTAAATATTATTAATAAATTGTAATGTTTGTAGGAGACATTCTTCATTTTCAAAATTTTTTCACGTTTTTAGAGATATTTTTAGAAATAAAAAAGTCAAACTGTAAGAAAAAGCAAACAAAACGTAACGATTTTGTGAAAACTTGACGGAAAACTTATTCCGTTGAAAAGAAATGTTTTCGTGACACCTGCGCAATACTTGTAACTCAAACCCGTAAAAAATTGTAAATATTTTACATGTTTAGTTTTTTAGCTATAAAAATATATTTCAATTTGATAACGGCCGTAATAAATCCAAAAATAATTAAAATAGACCTTCTCAGCCTTTAAGACTACAGTTCGAGGTAGTTAAAAAATAAATACTTAAGTGCTATAGTGGNACGTTTCGATCATTTATTGGTTTTGATCATTTTCAGCCACAGTGAATAAAATACATAAAAGATTAAACAAGAAGCGAAGAGCAAAATACATATTAAATATAGAAAGTCGCATACACACCTTTAAGAGGAGATATCAATGTCATTACCGATTGTCAACATGCGAGAGAAGTCAAGCCGAGTAAGCACAAACAACATATCGTTGTAAAATCAAATGGTCTGTGCGTCGGTTTTGCTATCAAAATATATAACATTTATAAGAAATTATTATATGAGAAAGACGTTAAATAGTAAATTGTAAAATAAATAAAAATTTTAAAATATAAAAGATTCTTTTTAAAATATAAAAATAAATAATAAGTTTAGTCATGTGTCAAATTTTCAAAATGTCATGCATCAAACCAGAAGTCAAAAGAAATAAATGAAACAATAAATAAACAAAAATAATCAGAAAGTAACAATAAACTCACTGAAAAATTGGTTCATTAATTACAAAATTGTTGAGTTCTCTCACACCGATTACACGCGGCAACAAACAAGGCGCAAACATCTTGTATGACAAGTAAGACGCAAATGCGAGGTAAGTACAGCATAAGAGTCGGTAAGGGGAGAGGGGGGGGAAAAGAAAAGAAAGACAAGCCCGAGAAGAAGAGAGAGCACAGGATTATTTACTCAATTTCTGAATTAAAGGAATATAAATTGGATCCAGTAAATCTGTATCTTTCATTAAATTAATACCATGATTCTGCATCTTTATGTGCAGCATTTCAGAAATCAGTCTTTTATGGTAAAACTGCTCATTATCAAGTATCTCAACGTCATCCCAGATAAAATCATGTCCCAAATCGCTCCGATATTTACTAACCACTGACTGACGCTCGTAATCCTGATAGAAATTGCGTTGATGTTCAGAAAGTCTTGTGCACAACTGTCTACTTGTTTGACCTACATAAGAGGCGTCGCAAGAAGAACAGTTAATTTTNTAGACAACATTACTGNNNTTNNNNAANNNCAGTAATGTTGTCTANAAAATTAACTGTTCTTCTTGCGACGCCTCTTATGTAGGTCAAACAAGTAGACAGTTGTGCACAAGACTTTCTGAACATCAACGCAATTTCTATCAGGATTACGAGCGTCAGTCAGTGGTTAGTAAATATCGGAGCGATTTGGGACATGATTTTATCTGGGATGACGTTGAGATACTTGATAATGAGCAGTTTTACCATAAAAGACTGATTTCTGAAATGCTGCACATAAAGATGCAGAATCATGGTATTAATTTAATGAAAGATACAGATTTACTGGATCCAATTTATATTCCTTTAATTCAGAAATTGAGTAAATAATCCTGTGCTCTCTCTTCTTCTCGGGCTTGTCTTTCTTTTCTTTTCCCCCCCCTCTCCCCTTACCGACTCTTATGCTGTACTTACCTCGCATTTGCGTCTTACTTGTCATACAAGATGTTTGCGCCTTGTTTGTTGCCGCGTGTAATCGGTGTGAGAGAACTCAACAATTTTGTAATTAATGAACCAATTTTTCAGTGAGTTTATTGTTACTTTCTGATTATTTTTGTTTATTTATTGTTTCATTTATTTCTTTTGACTTCTGGTTTGATGCATGACATTTTGAAAATTTGACACATGACTAAACTTATTATTTATTTTTATATTTTAAAAAGAATCTTTTATATTTTAAAATTTTTATTTATTTTACAATTTACTATTTAACGTCTTTCTCATATAATAATTTCTTATAAATGTTATATATTTTGATAGCAAAACCGACGCACAGACCATTTGATTTTACAACGATATGTTGTTTGTGCTTACTCGGCTTGACTTCTCTCGCATGTTGACAATCGGTAATGACATTGATATCTCCTCTTAAAGGTGTGTATGCGACTTTCTATATTTAATATGTATTTTGCTCTTCGCTTCTTGTTTAATCTTTTATGTATTTTATTCACTGTGGCTGAAAATGATCAAAATCAATAAATGATCGAAACGTTCCACTATAGCACTTAAGTATTTATTTTTTAACTACCTCGAACTGTAGTCTTAAAGGCTGAGAAGGTCTATTTTAATTATTTTTGAAAATATATTTTTTTATTTTTTCTGTTAAAAATACGTTTTTTTATACTAAAGATACTAAAACTGTTTGTCTTATTGTTTAAAAATTCTTTATTTACAGTACTAAAAAATTAAATACAATTTGTAAAAATATTCACTTATTATCAAAGGAGAGATTAATTTTGCTATTTAACGTTATACAAAACCAAATGTAGACCGCTTCATTGAACTGGTCGGCCGGTGATTTTTTCAATTCCAATTTCTTACATAAGTCTGTATTTTGCAATTTTTCCAATTCTGCCCGTTTTGCCTTTCATTTTCTTATTGTTGCTACATGAATGCTATACTTTTTGGCAATAGCTCTTATCGACTTAATTGCATCTAACTCTATTAGAATTTCTAATTTTTTTTTTGGACTTAAGCTTTTATGTTTCTTATTTATCGGTTCCATTGTATAATCTCCATTGTACAATCCGCGTGTGGAACTTTTTTATTCGCACGCCGCAATTGTTATATATCTTGACGGCGCGATGCATAAAAAAACATAATCGCAATTGAGCATAGTGGGGAAAAGGTACGGTAGACTGAAGCCGCCGCGTCAGTGTTGCCAGATTCTTAAATCGTCTTTTCCCAACTAGGCTTGCCAAAATTCTCATTATTTCCCATATTTGTTTATTTGTACAAAATGAACTACACTCAATTCAATTAGTGAAGAGAATTTTACTGCGCATAGGGGAAGAAAAGCGGGCAAAGTAGGGATAGCGTTGCGTGCGGGATTGGTAGAACACTTGCTGACAGCCAATGGCTGTGAAGTAAGAAGACTTTTTAGTAGGGAAAGTGCGCGAAACGGACCAGTTTTTGTTTGTCGAAATTCTCTTCTCTAATTGAATCGAATGTATTCTTACCTGTGATAACTACTTTTTCAACATAACAGTCCAGGGCCTTAATTCTTGAAAAACTTTTGTATACGAAACTTTGTTGTTAATGTCACATATACAGTAGGGAGCACCATATCGTGCGGCTCCAGGGAAAATATTTTTCGGGAATTTCT
>NW_018024323.1:0-7244 GCF_002006095.1 Pseudomyrmex gracilis
TACGTGTTGTGCGTGTACTTGGCGCCTGTTTTTACCTTTTTTTAAAAAGGTAAGTTTTTAGAGTATCACACACTTTATATTTTGTTCCTTAGAGTATCACACACTTTATATTTTAAGTTTTTTTTAGTTTCTCTAAAAAAAGAATATAAACATTTGTAGTTTTCGTATAAGATTATACTTGGTGCTACTTTTTGATATCATTCTTTTTGTAAATTTGTTTGTAGAGAAACAATTTTTTGTAGTATTATTATTACTTAGGAAATAGCCAGCATTGATAGTGTTTTCTATACTCACGTTAGTACAGATGATAGTCTAACGGAGAATCACATAACATTAAATAATCACAATGTATCACAATTGAATACAATACAATATATTAATTAAATACAACACAATATAAATGTAATATATTATAATGTAATATTACATAATTTGTTACATTACAATGTAATATTACACAACAAATGCAATAAAATATTCATTTTGTGAATTCTTTACTAAAACTTATAAAAGTTTTGCTTGTTTCGTGTTGTATTGAAAACTTTGGCAAAAAAACACGTGCTCCGCAAAACGAGTTATTTTAAAGTCGTTTTATGATAGTGCAAAACGCAATTGCAGTCACAGATTTCGCGGAAGTAACAAATCGTGTTGCGATTGAGTGATTTGATAGATGCAATTTATCAATTTCGTGAGCTTGCGTTTGTTTTTTGCGACTACTATAAAACGATCTTTATGTTTGCAGATTTGTAGGTTAGAATATCTGTCATGTAGCACGACAGATATACACGTGCATAATGGTCATATGCGCACGCGTCATAGTGCAGCACTCTATCGGAAATTTCGTGAACTACATAGTGATTCTCGTTTCAGACAGATTAATAGTATATGATATCAAATACACATCATCACGATTTCAGGTTTCTCTCATCAATGAGATAGTCAAATCATAATGTGAATAGGGTAAAAGACCCAATTACTGTCACTTGAATAATAAACTCTGGCGTTAATGAATTGTTTTTACTACTTATTTATCAAAAACATGTGTTTTTCTTCTTATCTGGTATTATTCGATGTCTCTAATATAAGGAACAAAATAATACCGCCTCTCAAAATCTCTATTTTTTTATTTATAAATTTAATAATTAAAAAAGAACGATGCAAGAGCTATTACTGTCACCCCTAAAATGAAAGAAATGAGACACGAATGTTGAGTGCTGGATTTTTTGTTATATTAATTGCACTTAAAATTCTATGTTAGATTGTTTTTATGCATAACTTTTTAGGATTTATTTAATATTTTAAATAACATAGCTTAGGGTGACAGTAATTGGACAGGTGACAGTAATTGGGTCTTTTACCCTAGCTCATTCGATTCGTTTTTGTCATATGTTGGGCTAAGTCACTGGAAATACTTCCATAAGCTTAGAAATAATTCTACATACATGAATAAATGGTAAAGTTATAGAAGGAAACTGTATAAGAAAAAATTTATGCTAAATTTTGACATTCCAAAGAACAAGCGCCAATTCTTAGTATAATTTACTTATTTCTGGAGAAACATTTTGAATTTGATGTAGTAAATACGACACAGGATCTGAATTAAGAAACGTCGGTTTACAAGTCGCTATAGTCGGTATCCAGTACTCTCTTAACTTTTTAGTTATTTTTTTTTAGTAACTTAACTTTTATCTTAACTAAATTAAATTTTTAAGACCTTTAACTTTAACTTAACTTAGTAAAAAAATTTTACTTACCGAACCCTGCTTTTACAGAATAAATATTTATTTTTTTAAATAAACTGACACAAACCAGATTACTTAACACAAGAAAATAATATCTATATCTAATGTATATGAAAGTATCTGCTAAAACATTGTGGCAGAAACTGTTGGTGAACATTTTCCATTATGTATGCAACTCATTTTTTAATTTCTCAATATTTACAAACTATATACTAGATATACTTATTTATTTGTTTCACTTAGAACATGCATATGTTAAATATAATGTCTATTTGTTTCTCATGAGTTTTGTATACTTTATTATTGATTTATTTATTATAATATTATTTATTCATTAGTTATGCTATTCAGTAATCAATATTTTAAAATATGTTTTTAGGTTTGCAGAAGGTGCATCAACAAATTCAAATTAAGAAAGAAGACTTAATATTTAGATGACTAATTTTGAGGACAGATATATATTTTATATATTTTATATTTATTAAATTATATTTTGCTAACGTCTATTAATTATATATAAATAAATACATACATTAATAAACTTAATTATATATACAGGGTGTTCCATTTTAAAACCTCCACTAAAATATCTCATCAGAGACTCCTCCAATCAAAAAATGACCCAGATAAAAGTTACAGATCTCAACGGGGGCAATCGATTGGTGACTCTGAGTATGACCTTGAAGTCTATTTTCAAGGTCATTTGAAGGTCAACTCGTGTTTTCTGTACGGGGACTCCTATTTTCGACCACGGATTCTGAAAGGGCGCAAAATTTTACGTTCGGATATGTATCCATGTTATAAGTTAAAATAACTTTCAAAGGTTATTTTAAGGTCAAATCACTTATTTGTACGGAATCACCGGTAGATAATAATTTAAAGGCAAGATTCTTAGTCCGGCCGATGAAGGCAAGACCGTGAAAAACCCAGCCGATGAAGATAAGATTCTTAGTCCGGCTGATGAAGGCAAACCCGTAAAGAACCCAGCCAATGAAGACAAAATTCTTAGTCCGGCCGATGAAGGCAAGATCGTAAAGAACCCGGCCAATTAAGGCAAGATCGCGGATTGAAGAATCGAATGGAGAATTATATATGAGAATATTTCTTATTCTCCATTTTGTGTTAAGGATGGCTTCCACCTGTCTAATATTCTCTCGGGATTGAGATTAGAAGACAATTACACACTTTGTTCATTGGATGTAGTTTCTCTATTCACAAATATTCCGATTGAGTTGGCATTGGAGGCGCTGTAGCCAGTAGGTGAAGATACATCAAACTGAATACAAAAATAAGTTTCCATGAATTTATGTTGGCAGTGGAGCTTTGCTTTCGTCCACGTATTTTAGTTTCAACAACACAATATACAAACAAACACATGGTACACCCATGGGTTCTCCACTTTTACCTGTCATAGCTGACATAACGCTTCAAGACTTGGAACTTAAAGCAGTAAACATACTTAAATTCAACATTCTATTTTATGTTAGATACGTGGACAACATAGCATTGTCTTTTCCTAAAGATAAATTTGGAGAAGTGTTGACTGCATTTAATTCTATCCACCAGACTCAATTTCACATATGAGTTGCAGATTAATGATCATCTCAATTTTCTTGATTTGAGTATCATCTTGATAAATAATAAAATAGTTTGTGATCGGTATCATAAACCCACTTTCTTAATAAGATACTTGAATTTCTTATCTCCTAATTGTCATAAAATAGGCACTATATACACTTTAGTAGACAGAGCTGTCCTGTTGTCTGATCCATCTTTTCATTA
Source organism: Pseudomyrmex gracilis (assembly GCF_002006095.1). NCBI lineage: Eukaryota > Metazoa > Arthropoda > Insecta > Hymenoptera > Formicidae > Pseudomyrmex > Pseudomyrmex gracilis. The sequence continues at coordinate 3,525 of NW_018024323.1, forward strand.
AAACTTTAAGTCTCATTATAGAAATTTTGATTCAAAACAATTGACCATTAGATTAATTTTTAAGACAATTAATAAACGAATAAAAGCACTTATTACAACAAAATTAAATAGAAATCTCTCTCATCTTGACTCACATGATAATAAACAAACCAAATATTTTACTATTCCATATATCCCCACGCAACAATAGTTTCAATTCACACATAAACAAAATTTACAACACAAGATTCTTCAGAAATTTAAATCAACTAAAAAAATTCATTAAAACACATAAAGACCCAATCAAAAAACACCAACAAAGCAATGCTATTTATCGCATATCATGTGAGTCATGTGATTCCACATATACAGAACAGACTAAGAAACAAATCAAAACTAGGATTAAAGAATATATAAACTATGTCAAGAAACATGATCGCAATTCAGTGTTAGCTGAACATTTTATAGAGACTGGACATACATGTGAGAAAGGGACTACCGAGTAAACGAATTGTTCTCTCTTTAACTGATTAACACTTTATTATTGAAAAAAAAGATTTGCCAAGTACATGGTACGATAAGGTTCTCGTGTAATAATACAAGTTTCTCCTTTCTTCTTCCGAACTTCTTTTTTTACTCCTGCTGCCACCTCGACTCTCTTTCTTCTCGTCCGAGCGTAACCGCACTTCTTTTCTCCTAACTACTCGGCTGCGTTATCGTCAAGCGACCGCGCCGCCAGCTCCATCTGAATTTCCCGCATACATTTAATTGGGACTTCATTAAAGTATTAGATTTAGAATCAAACTACACTAAAAGATTGATATCAGAAATGTTGTATATTAATAAGTAATAATGTGTGTAAGCAGCTTCACTATTTTTAAAAAAATATAAAGGCGTTGATAATGACTGTTTGAAGCAAACACGGATGCTGATGTGTATATTGGTTGAATTAATTTATTGAAAACAATGTATAAAACGTTTTCGACTTCTGGATTAGGTCTTTTTCAATATAATCCTACAAAACAATAATTTAATATAGAAATTTGCAGTGATAATACAATAATGTTGATTAAGAAACTTACAAAATAAAGTAGTAATGGTCATCACATGAGTGTCGCACTAAATGTTCATGATGTAGGAACAAGACTTGACTACCACTTTACAGAGTAACAAAGCGACTGAAAACACCAAACAAGTGTGTGTCGCTTTAAATAGAAGTCAAGGCCACAATCAACAATCATAAGACACATTTCAGTCAACGTATGTTATTGACAAAAGGTAAATAAGATTTGTCTAGATTTTCGGTGTCACTATGTAAATTAAGACCGCGGCTTTGACTTCTTATGTATAGAGTTTCTGATATTAGACGTTTGTTATAAGATCTCTCATTGTCTAATATTTTTACGCTGTCCCATTCAAATTTGTGAGAGTATTGGATTCTATGATCAGTAATCACAAATCTTTGAGAGGAATTTCTGTTAATATGATTTTTGTGTTCTTTGATTTTCGCTTGCAACATTCTGCCAACAGTCTGTCCGACATATGATACATCACAATCACGGCAATTTATCATATATAACAGAAGGACGTGTGGATGGAGGTAGAGAATCCTTAAGAACATTGATGACTATGAACATATGAGAGATTAATATAAACATTGATAAGAACATTGTTGTATATATTAGGTGCGCAACTAACTTCCCGCTGTTGTCAATAGATGGCTCCAGCAGTAAGTGCTGGTCGATTTTGACATATCCAAAACGTCACGAGCCAAGCTTAGACATATGGTAAACAAACCGCTTTGACACGTTAGTGATTTTGTTTTGGCGTCATATACTTTTGGTTGTGTGAAAATGTCTGATTTTGTACCAAATAATCGTCATTTGCGGGAAATGTTGATTTTCTTATTTCATTCGAAGAAAACGGCGGCTGAAGCACATCGAGAGCTCCAAAAAGTTTACGGAGATGCTGCTCTAAGTGAAACAAGTGCCGTGATTGGTTCCGTCGTTTCAAAGACGGTGATTTCGATGTTGACGACCGTCCGCGTGAAGGAAAGCCAAAAACCTTTAAAGACGCTGAATTGGAGGCATTGCTCGATGAGGATCCATGCCAAACGCAAGAACAGCTTGCTTCAGCATTAGGAGTTACCCGCCAAGCCATTTCCAAGCGATTGCATGCGTTGGGAATAATTCAAAAGCAAGGAACTCGGGTTCCTTGCACGAAAAAGTGATTCTACTGCATGACAACGCTCGGCCTCATGTTGCCAAACCCGTTAAAACCTACGTGGAAACGCTCAAATGGGAAGTCCTACCCCACTCCCCATATTTCCAGATATTGCGCCGTCCGATTATTACTTGTTCCGTTCGATGGCACATGGTCTGGCTGATCAGCAATTCCGCTCATATGAAGACATCAAAAAATGGTTTGATTCGTAGATAGCCTCAAAAGACGAACACTTTTACCGTAACGGTATTCGAGCTCTGCCAGAAAGAAAAAGTTGTAGCTACCGATGGACAATACTTTGAATGATTCATTTGTAACCATTTTTTCACAATAAAGTTGCATTTTCAGAAAAAAAACAGCGAGAACTTAGTTGCGCACCTAATATTAAATTGCAAAAACATGGACTTAATAAAATGCAGGACACCGAAATGTTAGATGACTTATATTTACCGCTACTCGACATATTTAAGTAACGTTCTCATCAACTTATTGTAAACATGCTTTTGGCCCACATCATTTTGAACACATCATTGCCATACACAAGGTATTAGTCTGGACGACTCTTTCGACACGATAACATTACTATTTCCATAATGTCGTCTAGTTACATGTGAATGTGTTTGGTGTAAAGGTATGTAGCTTAACACAAAAATTGCGCAGATTATTCTTTTTTTTTGTTTTGATTTCATTGTTGAATATGTTATGTATTAATTTAACCTGATATTTATTCAATAACTATTGTTATATTACACAGAACACTGAAGAAGACTCAAAATGTAGTCAAAACGTAATAATTTAAAATATACTACAACCGCAAAACACCTAGCAATCTGTTCAGTAACGACTATTCTCACGGATTAAATTATTTACTTCTGAACCTGAAGTCAGTTCCTGACAAACAACCATTACATGTTTTATTAATATTATTATCATTATTATTAACAAAAAAGTCATCAACTTTCTGGTATTTTCTTTTTTCTCTTTATAAATTGTTCATTTATATATTTTGTATATACACGTATTTACTAAAATTTCAATAATTAAATAATTATCATATTAATTGTATATTTGTACATAATTTCAATAAATATTGTAGTTTACTTAAAAGCAAATTAAAATATTTATAGATAACATGTTTTATAATATTTTTATAGTATTATTATTACATTTCTTTTAATCTCTTTTTAATCATAAATTTTAAAATTAGAGTCCACGCACAACCAGCAACATGGCGACCTTTTAGTCATCGAGATCAAAGGTACCGATATCGAGTGAACCTACCTGTATCTTAACTATACTGTGATAAAGATATAGGATTAAGCAGATAAAATAACAATACAACGTTAATGATATGATAATAAGAATAAAAATCAGATATACTACCATGATCAAAAAATAACCGGAATTTTTAATTTAAACCTCGCGGGCTTATCGGTTTAGAATTCTGTTGTTTGTGTCACGTTGGCAGCACTGTTACGGACACCCATGCCAAGCTTCTGCTTATCAGCTGTTTATTTA
>NW_018024324.1:0-4943 GCF_002006095.1 Pseudomyrmex gracilis
TGACAGCGAATTGTATCCCTACATTATTGTCTGTATATAACCAAAAACAAAAGACATAAATATATATAAGCCATATATAATCAGAACTTCTAAAATAGTTTAAATAATACTGGACTTACCAGCAGATGCAGGCACAATACGACTTCTCAGTAAATTTGCATTACTTTTGTGGTTATCTTTCTTATGTATGACACAAGGAGTTTCTTTGCTCTTGCTTTCTTCAGTAAACTGTATCGTTGTATTATTGTCTATATATAACCAAAACCAAAAGTCATAAATACGTAAGACAAATATAATATATAAAACCAGAATTTTTTAAATAGTCNTAATAAGACTGTACTTACCAACAGACGCAGTCACAGTAAGAATTTTCAGTGAATTTGCATTACTTGTTTGGCTATCTGTCTTATTGCTGACACAAGTTTCATTGTTTTGGTTTTCTTCAGACCGTAATGTTGTAGTACTGTCTATACCCATAATCAAAAGTCATATATGTAAAATCAGAAGTTTTAATACAGTTATAATAAGAATTGTACTTACCAGTACACGTAAGCACTGTAGTACTTTTAAATAAATTGTGATTATTTTTGGTGCTATTTGTAAGATGAGATCCAACATAGATAAAGTTTATCATTATGGAAGATTTCTTTGTATCAATATTTGAAAGAATTCTTTGTAATAAATGTTTATCATCTAGAAAAATAAACCAAGTTTAAAATAAGTTCAGAATTATGTATATTTTGTAGCTGTGTAGCTTTTGGATTATGTTTGTGTATGGCTGTGTTTAGATGCTTTTTGATTGATGAAAAAATAAATATGTAATAGATATAAAAAGTTTTATTCCGAATGTAAAGAAAGTACCAGAAAAATATGGCTCATTTCATATACAGATATATATGTAAAATAGATACATATATGTAGAATGTAATTTGTCTAAGAAATGGTTGGTTAGTTTTGCGTGTATTAATGCAATATGAAAGAATCGGATATATAGAATACATAGAATATATATTAAAAAACGTAAAAAACATATTTTAGTAGGTCTGGTTTTCCCTGCATTGTTTGCAGTTTGTCTTTTTTTCTTTTTTCTTCCAAGCGAGAAAATGAGGAAAGAACTGTACAAGCAGTTTAGGTAAAAGAACAGCCTATTGAATAGTGTGTGTCTTACCATTTTTGGCAATGATTGTAGTGGAATATCTAACTCCTTCGCTGTACTTTACTTTTATATCTCGCGGTTTAGTACTATACATATTATTGGAAGAGCATACAATGTACTCCATCAAAAAATTTTACTAGCGCGTACATGATATTTAATTACTGAAAACCCAGGTTTTTTGGCAAATATATTATAAAAGTATAACTTTACTAAGTACGTTAACACTCTGTACTGTAACGGTTGCTTGTATTCACTGCGCATGTGGTACATTTATCACCGCGTATGTAGAGTTAACATTTTTTGTCGAATTTGTATTGCGTATGAGACTTAGCAGTTTCAAACATCTTCAAATTTTGAAATTCCGTTCTACATTAAGCCTGTTTTACAATACAGTCATAAGCTTTTGGCTGCGTAACTCGGGACACAGCCATAATTTTGTTTGCGTCGCACGACCCAACATGCTTCTACCTGTCTCAACGCGCTCTAACAGCGAATTCCGTAGCCTGCACTAGTGCACACTGAGTGCGACTTTTTTATTAAAAAACTTTATTACAATATTTTTAACAATAATGATAAACTGAGCATCATCTCTGGCTCTATATAATCTATTAAACTTAATAAATGAATATATATCAATCGTAAAGAGCCGTTTGCAGGATGTTGTGCTGAAAATATGCCTATATATGCAAGTGTACATATATGAACGTACTCATTTTTTTCACGTGAGTTTTTTGAATTGAAATATCAATTCTAAAATTTACATAAAATGCTAATTTTGCATCATTTATATGAAGGACTCCGAATACCCCCAGAAATAAGTTTACAATATTGCGAAAAATTTTGAAAGTTTCATTAAAATTTTATTGAAAAAAAAACGCGTTAGAGCAAATAGAAGCATGTTGAGGCATGCAACGCGAACAAACCTTATAAATCGTAAGAACCTATCGCAAAAGAAGAATCGATTATGATTGGTCAATTTCTTACGAATTACAAGGTTTGTTCGCGTTGCATGCCTCAACATGATTCTATTCGCTCTAACGCGTTTTTTTCAATAAAACATTAATGAAACTTTAAAATTTTTTTAAATATATGTACACTTGCACATATAGACATAATTTCAGCACAACATCCTGCGAACGGCTCTGTACGACTGATATATATTCATTTCTTAAGTTTAATAGATTATATAAAAACAGAGATGATTCTACGTTTATCATTAATTTTTAACATATTGTAAATAAAGTTTTTCAATAAAAAAAATCGCACTCAGTGCGCACTACCAGTCCAGGCTACCGAATGTGCTGTTAGAGCGCGTCGAGACAGGTAGGAGCATGTTGGGTCGTGCGACGCAAACAAAATTATGGCTGTGTCCCGAGTTACGCATATGCGCGCATTTATCAATACTATTCGTCACGTGTACTATAGATAAATGCGCGCATATGCGTAACTCGGAACGCAGCCAAAAGCTTATNACTGTATTGTAAAACNGGCCTAATGTAGAACGGAATTTCAAAATTTGAAGATGTTTGAAACTGCTAAGTCTCATACGCANTACAAATTCGACAANAANTGTTAACTCTACATACGCGGTGATAAATGTACCACATGCGCAGTGAATACAAGCAACCGTTATATTACAGAGTTTTAACGTACTTAGTAAAGTTATACTTTTATAATATATTTGCCAAAAAAACTGGGTTTTCAGTAATTAAATATCATGTACGCGCTAGTAAAATTTTTTGATGGAGTACATTATGTATGCTTTTCCAATAATATGTATAGTACTAAACCGCGAGATATAAAAGTAAAGTACAGCGAAGGAGTTAGATATTCCACTACAATCAATGCGAAAAATGGTAAGACACACACTATTCAATAGGCTGTTCTTTTACCTAAACTGCTTGTACAGTTCTTTCCTCATTTTCTCGCTTGGAAGAAAAAAGAAAAAAAGACAAACTGCAAACAATGCAGGGAAAACCAGACCTACTAAAATATGTCTTTTACGTTTTTTAATATATATTCTATGTATTCTATATATCCGATTCTTTCATATTGCATTAATACACAAAAAACTAACCAACCATTTCTTAGACAAATTACAGTCTACATATATGTATCTATTTTACATATATATCTGTATATGAAATGAGCCATATTTTTCTGGTACTTTCTTTACATTCGGAATAAAATTTTTTATATCTATTACATATTTATTTTTTCATCAATCAAAAAGCATCTAAACACAGCCATACACAAACATAATCCAAAAGCTACACAGCTACAAAATATACATAATTCTGAACTTATTTTAAACTTGGTTTATTTTTCTAGATGATAAACATCTATTACAAAGAATTCTTTCAAATATTGATACAAAGAAATTTTCCATAATGGTAAACTCTATGTTGGATTTCATCTTACAAATAGCTCCAAAAATAATCACACTTTATTTAAAAGTACTACAGTGCTTACGTGTACTGGTAAGTACGATTCTTATTATAACTGTTTTAAAACTTCTGATTTTACATATATGACTTTTGATTATGGTTATAGACAGTACTACAACATTACGGTCTGAAGAAAACATAAACAATGTAAACTTGTGTCAGCAATAAGACAGATAGCCAAACAAGTAATGCAAATTCACTAAAAAGTCTTATTATGACTGCGTTTGTTGGTAAGTACAGTCTTATTAAGACTATTTAAAAAATTCTGGGTTTATATATTATAATTGTCTTACGTATTTATGACTTTTNGTTTTGGTTATATATAGACAATAATACAACGATACAGTTTACTNAAGAAAGCAAGAGCAAAGAAACTCCTTGTGTTACAAATGATAAAGATAACCACAAAATTAATGTTTATTCATTGAGAAGTCTTATTGTGCCTGCTTCTGCTGGTAAGTGCAATAATATTTACACTATTTTAGAAGTTCTGAATATATATGGCTTATATATTTATGTTTTTTGATTTTGGTTATATACAGACAATAATGTAGGGATACAATTCGCTGTCAAAAGCGAAAGCAAAGAAACTTCTTGTGTCATACATAAGAAAGATAACCACAAAAATAATGCGTATTCATTGAGAAGTCTTACTGTGCCTGTGTCTGCTGGTAAGTGCAGTATTATTTTGACTATTTTAGAAGTTCTGATTTTATATGTCATATATTTATATGTCTTTTGGTTTTGGTTATATACAGACAATAATATAGCGATACAATTAGCTGTCACAAGCAAAAGCAATGAAACTTCTTGTGTTATAAAGAAAAAGATAACCACAAAAGTAATGCTTATTCATTTAGAAGTCTTATTGTACCTGCGTCTGCTGGTAAATTCAATATTATTTAGACTATTTTAGAAGTTCTGAGTTTATATGTTTTATGTATTTATATATGTCTTTTGTTGTGTGTTATTTATGTAAACTATAATATAGCGATACATTTTGCTGTCAAAAGCAAACGCAATGAAACTTCTTGTGATATAAATGAAACCAATAAATACAAAAGTAATGCGAATTCATTGAGAAGTCTTACTGTGCCTGCGTTCGCTGGTAAGTACATATTTAGAATAGTTTAGATGTTCTGATTTTATATGTATTATATATTTATATTTCTTTTGGTTTTGGTTATATACAGGCAATAATATAGGAATACAATTTTTGAAAGCGAAAGCAATGAAACTCCTTCTGTTATAAATGATAAAGATAACCACAAAAGTAATGTTTATTCATTGAGAAGTCTTACTGTGCCTGCTTCTGCTGGTAAGTGCAGTATTATTTACAC
>NW_018024324.1:5638-7070 GCF_002006095.1 Pseudomyrmex gracilis
TGCTGGTAAGTGCAGTACTATTTAGACTATTATAAAGGTTTTAATTTTATATGTAGTATGTATTTATATATATCTTTTGTTTCTTGTTCTATATGTAGACAATAATATGGCGATAAAATTTGCTGTCGAATGCGAAAGCAATGAAACTCCTTGTGTTATAAATGATAAAGATAAACACAAAAGTAATGCAAATTTATTGAGAAGTTTTACTGTGCCTGCGTTTGCTGGAAAGTACATATTTAGAATAGTTTAGATGTTCTGAGTTTATATGTATTATATATTTATATTTCTTTTGGTTTTGGTTATATACAGGCAATAATATAGGGATACAATTTGTCGAAAGCGAAACCAATGAAAATCCTTGTGTTATAAATGATAAAGATTACCACAAAAGTAATGAGAATTCATTGAGAAGTTTTACTGTGCCTGTGTCTGCTGGTAATTACATATTTAGAATATTTTAGATATTCTGATTGTATATGTTTTATGTATTTTTATGTCTTTTGTTTTTGGTTATATACATATAATAATATATCGAATATACAGTTTGTCGAAAGCGAAAGCAATGAAACTCCGTATGGTATAAATAAAAAAGATAACCACAAAAGTAATGCAACTTCACTGAAAAGTCTTTTTGTGACTGCGTCTGCTGGTAAATACAGTATTATTAAGACTAGTTAAAAAATTTTGATTTTATATTATATTTGTATTATGTATTTATGTCTTTTGGTTTTGGTTATATATAAACAATAATACAACGATACAGTTTATTGAATCGTTGTATTATTGTTTATATATAACCAAACACAAAAGACATAAATACATAATTCAGTGAATTTGCATTACTTTTGTGGCTATCTGTGTCATTGCTGACACAAGTTTCATTGTTTTTGATTTCTTCAGACCGTATTGTTGTATTATTGTCGATAACTATAACCAAAAGTCATATATGTAAATCAGAATTTATAAGACAGTTTAAATAAGAATTATACTTACCAGCACACGTAAGCATTGTAGTACTTTTAAAAAAATTTTGATTACTATGGGAGCTATTTGTAAGATGAGATCTATCAGAGATAGAGTTTATCATTATGGAAGGTTTTTTTATCAATATTTGAAAGAATTGTTTGTAATAGATGGTCATCATCTAGAAAAATAAAACAAGTTTAAAATAATATCACAATTATGTATGTTTGTAGCTATAGNTTTTNTATTTTGTCTGTGTTTAAGTGAAAAAAATGGTTTATTTGATATACAAATATATATGTATATATATACCCACCAAACACAAAGTAACAGTAACGTAACTGTAATGTTAGAATTTTCCACTCAATGATGTAACTGCAATGTAACATGCCTTGTACGTAGCAGTTACATTATTGAGTGGGAAATTGTAACCATAATGTTACGTAACTGTTACTTTGTGTTTGCT
>NW_018024325.1:0-2729 GCF_002006095.1 Pseudomyrmex gracilis
TTCATACGCAAAACATTGAAAGACTATGGAGAGATATGCGAGCAAATATTCCGCGATACGGTACGCGAGATTATCATTTCGTGCACTATCTCGCAGAATTTCTTTTTAAAAGAACATACAATTATAATGAACGAATTGATGCTTTTTTCGAAATAATGAATTCCATGTATCCACTAATTAATGTAAATACTGTTTAATAAATGCACTATATTATCGTCTCCTGTATTACTACTTTCTTTCATGACAGATAACACACAATTGAGAGTTTTGCGTACAAAAAACAAGATGCATGTTGATGTAATAAGTTGTAGGCAAGGGGGGCTGCGCCCCCCCTGCACCCCCCCCTCTAAAACCCTAACCTAACCTTAACCTAAATTCTTTTTTCTGCATTCCCCCTCGAAAAATTTCCACAATTTTAGTTTTTTTGCGTTTTAACATAAAAACGGTTAAAGTAAGGTAAATAAACATAATAACCTTTTTTATAGAACATCAAATTTCCTACATTTTTTGTTTACACAATTTTTTCCTAACGTGATTACTTGCCGAGATAATTGCAATAAACCGTTTCACACATTTTTGTTAACAACTACTTAACAAACAGAGAGCATTACATGAAACCTTCAGAAAATCACTCAAGGCAATGACCCTGACAACATATGTCAATACCAAGCTTGTCAGAAGCTGCTCCCCTATTCGGCATATTTACCAAAAAAGTAAAAAAGAGTGTGAGAGAGAATGTTATAGAATGCAAGAGAGAGTAAGAGAAAATGAGAAAAACTCCGAGAGAGACTGAGAGAGAGTGAGAGAGAAAGAGAGAAAGTGTAAGAGTGCAAGAGAGAGTGAAAGAAACTGAAAGAGACCAAAAAAAGTGCAAAAAAGAGTGAGAGAGAGTGCGAGAAAAAGTGAGAAAGAATGCGAGAAAGAGTGAAAGAGAGTAGGATAGAAAATGAGAAAAAGTGAGAAAAGTGAGAGAGTGTGTTATAGAGTGCAAAAAAGAGTAAGAGAGAGTAAGAAAAAGAGCGAGAAATACTGAGACAGAGTGAGAGAGAGAGAAAGAAAATGTAAGAGTGCAAGAAAGAGAGTGAGAGAAAGTGAGAGACCACAAACGAGTGCAAAAAAAGTGAGAGAAAGTGCGAGAAGGAGTGAGAGAGAGAGAGAGCAAGAAAGAGTAAGAAAGAATGCGAGAAAGAGTGAGAGAAAGTAGGATAGAAAATGAGAAAGAGTGAGAGAAGTGAGAGAGTGTGTTATAGAGTGCGAGAGAGAGTAAAAGAAAGTGAGAAAAAATGCAAGAGAGACTGAGAGAAAGTGAGAGAGAAAGAGAAAAAGTGTAAGAGTGAAAGAGAGAGTGAGAAAGAATGAGAGAGAATAAAAAAGAGTGGAAAAAAGTAAGATAGAGTGCGAGAAAGTAAGATAGAAAAAGAGAAAAAGTGGGAGAGTGTGAGAGAGAGTGTTATAGATTGCGAGAAAGAGTAAGAGAGAGTGAGAAAAAGTGCAAAAGATACAGAGAAAGAGTGAGAGAGAGAAAGAGAGAGAGTGAGAGTGACCACGCAAGAGTGCAAAAAAGAGTGAGAAAGAGTGCGAGAAAGAGTGAGAAAGAGTGCGAGAAAGAGTGAGAGTCGGTAACTGTCTATAATCAGGCAATTGTTGGTATTTGTCGGTAACCAGACAACGATCGATAATTGTCGGTAACTAAACAACAATCGGTAACTGTCAATAATCGAGCAACACTCGGTAACTGTCGGTAATCAAACGACCGTCAATAGACTGTCGGTAATTGAACGACAGTCGGTAACTGTCGATAACCAAAATAACAATCGGTAACTGTCAGTCCAATCAAATTCCTGACGAAAATCCTCTTTCTCCGTCCCGGTAACGCCTAGTCAATTGACCGAAAAGGGAGAACGTACGTTCAGCAAGTGTAAACTTTCATCGGCCGTGACCTTGCGCACTCGGACGTAACAAGATGCGAGATGCGGGAATATCACTAAACGATTCGCTATTCCGAAACGCTGGGAAGAGATTGGTGCGCACAAATATTGCAGTCGTACGCGGCTTGAATTTGCACTATATTTGCCTAACACTGGCAGCACTAAATAAACCCAGATTTTACACTTTGACTACTTACTGGCACGTGATAATTTCTTTTGTCACGGGGTTTTTCCGGCAAAATATTGTTAGCGCAATCTAGACAGTAAATATTGTCGGTCCACGAACATATGACGGCACGAACGCGTTTGCACTAGAGTTGAGAGGAGTTTGTTAAATTTCGTCTCCGGAAATAATTAATATGCTCAAATCTGCGAGCTCGTAAAAATTGTCGGTGTGTTCCGCTATAAAGTCAAGGTGATGCCTATGGCATTCTTCGCAATCGCGCACGCTTGGTAAAACGGTAGTTATGCTCGTGGTGCACTTACCGCATCGGACAATATCGGCAGAAGTCCCGATGACCACCCCGTGAATTTCGATGAGTATACAATACAATCCGATATCGAGTTCATACATGCAATCCGAACAGTAAATTTCGTTATCCCTGTGTCGCTGATATTTCGACACTTTACGACATCGATCTAAACTGTACGTTTGCTAATGGTCGAAATCTTGTTACAGGTAAATGACTACACCGTTAAGCGGAGATTGACGTACTCAAATACACATTTATTTAATCTAGCGTAATTGCAGGAGAAGCGGGTAACACTTTACATACGAGTTTTTCTTGGTACACGCGGTAC
>NW_018024325.1:4553-7250 GCF_002006095.1 Pseudomyrmex gracilis
TGATTTTTTAAAAGTAATATCTTAAAACTATAAGTGTTGTAATTATGTTAATAACACTTTTTAATACTATAATGTTTATAAAAAACTGCCGCACAGAAACTGATGAAAAATGATGAAAACTCAATCGTCCAAAAAAACTCAAGGTATGAACTTATACATGTTACCATTAATAATTATTTTGATCTTTTTTACTTTTAATATAATTATCTACAAGCCATTATTAAAATAATCGTCTTCTCATGATAAAAATATTCAAATTATTGCGTATTGCTATTCAATATTTTACGTAAGCAGCTCTACTTATTTGTTTATTATTATTTTTGCGTCGTAAATTATTATGCCAACCTCAATTACCATACGGATAGTATAAATCCATGGTTCTACATTTGGATCCATTGTACTGACTTGTTGTAATGTTTTATTATTTTGATTATAAATTGTAACATATGTTTCCAAAATTTCACCATCTACTGTAATAGAGATAACAGTTGCTACTTTATTTACTTTTTGTATATTATATCGACCGTGACTAATACCTCTTTTTGTTAAAAATCCTAATTGTAGTTCCTGTATATTGAAATTTTTAGTTGTTTAAATTGATTGTATGAATTTATATTGGTTAACATTATAATATACACAATTTCTGTACGTTGTTACGCTTAGTGTCATTGAACATATAGGAAATGTAGTTAATGACATTCTTCTCAATGATTTGCAAAATATAAAAAAAATATAAATTGTTTATTTCTAATACAGATAAATTCCATTTGAAAATGAAGGAACAAAATAAAATTGAAAGCATAAAAGAAGCACAGAAAGAAGAAGTAAACAATACTATTACAGAAATGTCATCCAGTGATATACTAAATGTGCAACTAAATGAAGCAGTTGGGTAAGGTTGAATTTTCTTTTTCTCTCTTTTTATTTTTCTTTTCTCTTTTTTCTTTTTCTTACTTCTTATAAAACTTTTGAAGCATTCTTTTTTTGAATAATATTTTATGTCTTTCTTTTTTTTAATATAATTTTCTATTTTTCTAATAACTTATAGTCGTATATTAAAAATAATGTAAAATTTTAAATTACAAATTAAAACTAAAAAAATAAGTTATTTATAGCAAAATAATTACATATTATGAAGGTTTTTTAATTTTGAAATTTTCATTTAAACACATATTTATGATTTTTTTAAATAACTAAAACAGATCTTAGTCAAAAGTGATATATTTTTGAAAAATAAAACTAAATTACAAAAATCAATTTCTTGTTGATTGCTCGCATATCAATATTTATCTTCTTATATTGTTTTTAAATTAGATTGTTTCTCATGTTGTTCTTCATTAGAGATTAGTTTACAATTATTTCACAAATAAAATTTGTAATTAAATCAAGCAGTTGGGTAAGGGAGAATTTTTTTCTTCTCTTTTTATTTCTCCTTTCTTTTGTTTCTTTTTCTTACTTCTTATAAACTTTTTGAAACACTATGTTTTTTGATAATATTTTATACCTTGTTTTTTTAATATAATCTACTATTTTTCTAATAACTTATATTCTTATATTTCAAAAAATGTAAAATCTTAAATTAGACATTAAAACTAAAAAAATATGTTCTTTGTAGGAAAGTAATTACATATTACGAAGGTTTGTTAAGTTTGAAAGTCACATTAAAACATATTTTTATGATTTTTTTAAATAAATAAAATCAGATATAAGTTAAAAGTGATATATTTTTGAAAAATAAGAATAAATTACAAAAATCAATTTCTTGTTGATTACTTGCATATCAATATTTATCTTCTTATATTGTTTTTAAATTAATTGTTTCTCATGTTGTTCTTTATCACATTAGCTTAACATTCTTTCACAAATAAAAATACCACAGTATTCTAAAAATTAGTCTAATGTTAATATTTTTAATAATAATTAAAATTATTTTACTATTCATTATTCTAACATTATTATATTTAGTAATTATTAACACTTCAATAATAATATTTTTGATTAGTCTGTCACAACCTGCGTAATTGTAATTTGTAAATTTGTAATTGTTGTTTATAACAATATAAATTATTACATATATATTGTTAATGCTGACAATTGGAAAAAAAATTTAATTTTTGGATTGACTGCTTATTTGATTTCAAATTTAATATTTCAATTGTAATGTTTTCATAATAGTAGTGTGTGTTTGTTGTTTTATTGCGTAGTTCTTTATAGTTTGAACTTCATTCTCTTCACATGTTAAAATTTATTTATAATAAAACTTAAACAATTATATTACTATTACAGAACATCTAAAGACAAAGCATTTTTGATATCTAACAGCAATAAATATAACAATGCATAGAACATTATGTACATTATAACATTATAATATTGAAATTATTTGTTTTCAATGTTTTTCTTTTCTCTTTTCTTTATTTCCAATTTGTTATAGGACTTTTGGAAACTTGTTTTTTATATAATAATTTATATCTTTCTTTTTTTATATATAATCTCCTATTTGTATATTAAAAATAATGTGAAAAACTAAATTAAAGTAAAAATAAAAAAATAAGTAATTTTTAACAACGTAATTACATATTATGAAAATTTTTGAGAATTACAGTTAAACGTATATTTGTGTTTCTTTTAACTAAATAAAAACATAGATATAAGTCAAAAGTGATATATTTTCGAAAAATAAGGATGGATTAAAAT
>NW_018024326.1:0-1448 GCF_002006095.1 Pseudomyrmex gracilis
ATGCTGAACACGCTGTGTCTTTGGTACTTGTGCGCGCTCGATGCGTTCTCCTCTTTGTCCTGTTTCTCGAGTACGCACTCCAAGTCGGCGTACACAACCATTGGAACTCGTTCCTTGTTGTTGTAATTCTCAAATTGTAAACGGTTCTTTTCTTCAGCGGGAAGAATGATTGCGCTGTTGTTCAATCGTTCGCAATCCACGGTGTGTACCGCCAGCTTATCGCTCGTGTNGAAGTAGTGTAGACATCTGTGTATGTGTTGTAATAAAAAACAATACACTACAATGATTAATGTATTTCCCTTCTCACAATTTAAAAAGTCNCTTTTTATTCAACATTGTTGTTACTGTTACACCAATCGTTTGTACTTACCGGTCGCATATGTATTTTATTCGTGTAGTCTTGCTNAACTGCGAGCTGACTAATCGCGATAAATTTTTTATCCACGCGAAGTGTCCCACGTGTCCATCGTGTTGATCGGGAACATACAACAGATTCACATGTTTGTCCTTCTTGTTCGATGTGAGTTGCAGCGGCACGTATCCATATCCCTGTTCCACCGCCGTAAATACGTTTACGGACACGTTGTTGTTGCGTTCGAAACGCGCGATTTGATGCAATGTCATTGGAAACTCTATTCCATCAAGGTTCAAGACACTCGCGTACGCGGGATACTGTGATATTCGTTGAGGATGTGAAGCACTAGGATACAACGCGGCAACCACTGCCCACGCGAAACACGCATTGTCCCGCGACTGTACGTTCACTACCGCGTGTTTGAGCTGAACCTCACGCGACATTTTAATCTGACATCCCGCGTGCATCGGATTGTGACTGTTCACATTTACTGTGAGGTTTAGTATCTGCGTCAACGCTCAACCGCTGTCGCGTTCCTGGAACTCCTCTAGAGTGGTCATTGTCGCATCCATCACATCTCGATCGTACCACTCGCGCAGATCCGACGAGTGATACAACGCGCGATTGCGCGTATTGAACAATTTCACACTCGTTTTTTCACCCGCGACAAACTTCCCGTTGAACACTGTGTTCACTTTCACATTGGCGTGCCGCTCAATCGCTCGATGAACGCGCGCGAGCACCGTGTCTCTAGCGGCTTCGAGAAATCGACGGGGCTCGATGAACGATTTGTTCACCACGATACCGGTCACCAAACGATTTTTAAACGCCGTCTCGACTTCGATCCATGCGAGTCCCGCACTCTCGACACCCGCGCCCACGTGCGCGAATCGTTCGCGGAGGGTTGCGCGCAAACTTTCGAGTCGCGCGATACGAGCGACGTGCCATGTTATCACATCTGTGGACGGTCGCGGGCGTTTTCTACTGCACTCTTCTCTCAGTGTCTCTAGACGTTTGTCGCACCGTTCCTCCCACGAGATGTAATCGTCCAACGCGTCGAGGAGCGCGGCCTCTTCTTCGAGCGGTTCGCGAT
>NW_018024326.1:2457-4571 GCF_002006095.1 Pseudomyrmex gracilis
AATTCTCTTTGGAATGTTTTTCAACTCTTCGACCAATAGGTTTAATATGCACGTTGTGTTCACTCCGTTATACATATTCAACAACAACAACAACGACTTGTTATCTATACAACTTGCGATCAAAATGACTTGTGGCTCGTTCCCNACCTCGAGGCACCTTTTTATTTCGCTCCTTATCTATCCTCAAGATCTTTCGGTTTGCATTTGCGTTTCAAAAAACACCACATCCGGTACGTAACGGTTTTTCACGCGGACGTTATCATAGGAAGTGCGTCATCAACCGGAAGCGGGTGATCGCTTCGTCGATAAGAACAGGCTCACTTCCGGGAAATTGCGGTTTTTCTCGAAAAATTTTTATTTATTTGCTGCGCAATTTCAACTGCGCGCTATTTATTTTTAAACGCGAACCGCTTCCGGGAACTTTACGGTTTTTCTCGGAATTATTTATTTTAATGCGCAATGTATATTTTAGCGATGACGTCATCATCCAAACGACCTTGAACACACGTGACCACTCCTTCCCCCTCCCCTTCCTTAACGCGATTGGCTCCCTCCGCTTCTCCCTCCCCCTCCCTCGCGCGGTTACACCCCCCTCCCCCCTCCCCCTCGTGGTGCCCTCGGTTGTCGACTGACTCTTTCTATCTTATGGAGTGTTTCCAGTAAGGCGTGCTCGAACTGCTCGACCGTCCATTAGATAGACAAGGACAGAACATGACTCGCCTATTGGAAACCTGGCCCAGAACATACATAATATAACTACTGCCTAGCGACACGAAACCGGCGAAAGCTGCGTGGCAGAGTGAGCCAGTCGACCAAATTGCGATCCTCAGCAAAACAAGTAAGTCCGGGTTGATCCACGGCTTGTAAAAAGGCGACTGCACGCTATTTTATTGCGGCTTATTGTTTGCCCTGCACATCTGCTTGCACTCTCTAGCTGTTAGTCTGCATCTAGCTGTGCGCCCCGCGATTGCTATATTCTCATGCCTGCGCTTGTTATCTTTCAGCTGGAATCCTCGAGTATAGTTTCGCGTCCAGTACGTTTGCGGTGTCGTTTTGATTTATTAATTAGCCTCGTTAACTCGCGAGATATGGTTTGTTAATTGTCGTACTTCGTCGTGGATCCCGTACCTTTTTGTTTGTAATATTTTCGATTATACCGCCGTAGCTTATTCTGTTTCATATTTCTTTTATATTCTTTCTTTAATATCACTTCTGTTATCTTATCGCTTTTATATTATTTGGTAACACATCTTTTTTTCTACTATTCTTTATATCATTTCTTTTATATTGTTTCTGCCTTTCTACCCGAGTAATAAATTGTCACTTAATTATTAACACGTGCTGATTAATTCTAACTTTCTTTCCTTCACTTGAGCTTTCCATCGCGAGGTCAAAGGACAGCCTGCATCCCGAATTTTTAATAAAACCCGCCCCTCTCCGTTCCCAAAAGAGCTAGTCGGCCCGTCGTGCCGAGTGACGCTGCATTTTGACGCGACTCCGCGTCTGGCGCCCAAAACGATAACCAAGTATTCGTCGACTCGACCCGGCGGTGCTCGTTCCGGGCCATCTTTTCTGTCCTGCCCGTAATTCGACGTTGCCTTCTCGCGAACGCTCACCTGAGTCCCGGAAAGTAATCTCCGATTGCGGGAGAGCGGCGCGAGAATTACGTTACCATCGCGAAAAAACGTCACAATATATATATATATATACACATATACAGGGTGTCCCGCAAATAACGGATTTCCTTTTACTAGGAGATTCTCGAGATCATTTTAAGACAAAAATTTTAATACCAAAATGTCGAAGCTATAATATTTTTTGAATTAGATGCATTCAAAGATAACAAATGAGATCGCCTGATTTGCGCGCTCAGGTGCGGGACAATGCTAAAGGCGCAAAACTGTGTCGCCCCTCTTTTGTTACTAAAACGTATGTTATAATAATGAAATAATACTTTGCGTCAATTAAAATTTGCGTACTATACATAAAAGTAATAACATTTTGACAAAAAAATTAAAAAAAGAGCAGTCTTATTATTTACTGATATTTAAAGGAGTGTTTTCTAATAATATTGGTAAGTTTTTTTTTTTTAATTGTAATACTGGCCGTTTATT
>NW_018024326.1:5041-7367 GCF_002006095.1 Pseudomyrmex gracilis
TACTAATGCTATAACTATTATCTAAATATGTAACTTCTTTTTTATTTTCTGTAATACGGACATTAAATTTGCAATCAATATACTTCTTGGTAGAGATTTTGTAGTTCTCTATTATCAAACGAAAAATTATCGACTCTGCCTACAATACAGAGCTTATCTTCTTTTGTTAAGAAATTGACTATTATGTTGATTTCATGTTTTTTGCAAACGGAAAGCTCACAAAAAGCAAGATAACATGGATTACACAAATGAAGAATATTGTGACATGTTAGTAATATATGGTGAGAGTAATCAAGATGCAAGGGAAACTGTGCGAACATATGTCGAGCGATTTCCGAATTGTAGAAGACCCTATCCAAATGTAATTTTTCGTTTGATAAATAGAGTTAGAACTACAGGATCTCTAACAAGAAATAAAAGAAATATTGGCATATGTCGCGACTTTAGTATCCGTACTATAGAAAATGAAGAAGAAGTGTTACATATGTTAGAGGAAAACCCTTTAACAAGTATTCGTGACATAAGTCGTATTCTTGACATATCAAAGACAAGCGTTCATAGAATATTAAAAGACAATCAAATGCACGCGTTTCACTAGTCCAAGGTACAACATTTGTTACCACAAGATTACAAACAAAGAGTAAATTTTTGCAGATGGATTTTGAATGAAGAAGAACGGCAGCCTGGAATAACACAAAATATATTGTTTACTGATGAATGTCTATTCACTCGTGAGGGACTTTTTAACAGCCACAATTATTATATATGGTCAGTAGATAATTCTCATGAATTTGTTGCTAATAATTTTCAACACAGATTTAAAAGTAATTTATGGGCTGGTATATTAGATAATACATTAGTAAGATATTTTGTAATATTGTATTTTACTAATTAAATTTAAAAAATTACTGGAATAATAATTTTAAACCTAATAATATTTAATTATTATAGATTGGACCATTTTAATTACCTGGTAGAGTAAACGGCCAGATGTATTACAATTTTTTGGCAAATGAATTACCAATATTATTAGAAAATACTCCTTTAAATATCCGAAGAAGACTTATTTTTCAACACGATGGCGCACCTACACATTCGTCTAGATGTGTTTGCCGTTTCTTGAATGCAACGTATCCAAACAAATGGATAGGACGCGGTGGACCATACTTCTGGCCAGCGAGATCTCCGNATTTAACTCCGTTAGATTTTTGCCTTTGGGGGCATTTAAAAAATTACGTTTATCGACAACCGCCTCAAAATCGGCAAGAACTAAACGTATAATAGGAGCAATTGGAAACATAACTCCACAGATGATTTACAATGCCAGACAGAGTTTGTTGCATCGAGCAAGACTATGCATACAAATGAATGGTGGACATTTTGAACAATTATTATAATTATTATTTAATGTATGAAGATTGTATGTTTTTAATTAAAACTTTTTGATAAATAATTTACTTAATGTCAATTAGTTGTCATTTTGTTATCTATTATAATATTAATAATTTCTTTGTCAGTAAATAATAATGTCAGGAAATAATAATAATAAGACTGCTTTTTTTTTAATATCTTCGTCAAAATGTTATTACTTTTATCAAAAGGCACGGTAGTGCCTCGCGCCAAGTTCACGCGCAACGAAGTCGCATGCGAATGGCGCGAGCACTCCGTGCCTCTATTACGCGAAAACTATGTATCTGAAAGATACATGAAAAAAAATTCATATATTAGTAACGACTGAACCGATTGACTGTTTTTTAGTTTCAATCGATTCGGATAAAAAAAATAAAGAAAAAAGTGTTTATGTGTTTTTTTTTCTCTGAGTCTTCTATTCAAAGATATCGCAGATAAAGCAAAAAAATATTNAAAAACTTTATTCAGAAACGTTTTCATCATTATCTCCGTTGGACAAAAAAGTGTGCAACTTTGTAGTTCCGACACCAGATGGCAATAAAGAACGAGTACTTTGAAAAAAGAACAAAACATGAGAAAAAGAGAGAGAGAGAGAGAGAGATAAAAGGTTAACTTAAACTCGGGCCTTGGTAGTATGCAATAGTAACTTCTAATAACCAAAATCGTAGTAATACAAACATATAGATAAATCTATTTTGTATATAATAATAAGGAAAAAACTACAATTGCGGTTTTTTTTATTTCAAGCATACAACTGTAGGTTTTATAACAAAATCCAACGAATTAAAGATTAAATGTAACTTGAATTGGATTGCTACGAGCACCACGGCCACGACCACCGCGACCACGACCACCGCGGCCACAATTCCACATTGCTCTACTTCGTCCAACGCGTGTCCCTCTTTTGCCTAAAATA
>NW_018024327.1:0-1291 GCF_002006095.1 Pseudomyrmex gracilis
ATGCAAAAATCATATTTTCACGAATAAGAACATACATATAATATAGTAAAAGTAAAAAATTGACAACATATAAACCAACAAATAAAAAGAAGCTCTTAATCGCTCAGGGCTAGATCTNCAATACACAATTATGAAGTATGTTGGAATAAGTCTAAACTCAAAGAATAAATACCTTAACATTAAATTATTTATTGTAATAAACATTNGAAGGATTAAAAGCATTAGTAAGAAAATAACAACCTTAAAATTTAAATTAACATCATTCTCTGAACTTAAATATATTAATCCCAAAAGTTCACAAAGTTATTAATGAATATAATTAATAATATAATTAATGATATGATGAATATAATTAATGAATAAGATCTTTTATCCAACATAAATTGATCGAATCCATAGTAACCTACTCTATTTGACTTAAACTTATAAAATATTAACATAAATAGAACTCTTAAAAAACACAATAACAAATTATACCTAATTATAGAAAAGTTTAAACTTAATGGAGTGAAAAACATAAATAATAAAATTAATTTTATCATAAAACTGTGATAAATTTATAAAATAATATATAAAATATATAAAATATATAATATATAAAATATAGTATAAAATAAAATATAGCATTTCTATAATATTGTACAATCAAAACCAACTCTGATATACCTAAAATTCTTTCACACTACCTAAAACCTATATAATAAATTAAATAAAAATCCAAATTCATAGATAAAAGTTCTAGATCTATAATCAAAATTATATTTAATACTACTAGCTCAATCAGTAACAAAACATTTAATATATATTTCTAAAACACTATAAACATAATTAAAAAAACAATTAAAATTATTTTAAAAAAATAATTATAAAATATCACCTAAAATGTATTTTAAAACTTTTAAGTAAAGATTTGTAGTTTGAAAAAAACTACAATTTTGTAAATTGTAACTAAATAAGTCAGTTTTAACTTACCAAAAAGAATAAAAAGCAAAAACCTAAATGTTTACACATTTAATCCTTAAAATTAATATTCGTAATTTAAACTTTTTTTTTAAATTACTAATTATATTATACAAACAACTAAATTATACACAAAGTAAAAGTAACTGTGCCTTTAATATATGCCCTTATAATTACAACAATGATCTTTATGATATAAAATAACTTTCATCCACCTCATCTTATCTTTCTATTAGTCTTGTGTGTGTGTGTACTCATTAATAACACAGCCACACAAAAAAAAAAATTTCTTTGGCCTGGGGATCAGACCATGTTTATTATATGTTTTTGG
>NW_018024327.1:8486-12553 GCF_002006095.1 Pseudomyrmex gracilis
TTTTTTGTATCTCTTTTAGTTTCTGAAATCCTAATTTTGCAACTTACGGGTTGCCGCTTTGTTCTGATCTGAGTTACTAAAATGATGACTACCGGTAACAGAAACATGATGATAACTCAAGCGGGGTGATAAATTACTCGGAAACTTGGTTTTTGGCAATTGTTAATTTACCGACCGTGGCAAACGTTTAAGTATGGTACAATGATGGTACTGGTAATATTACCAACTCTGGTATTTGAAAGGAACGGTAGGTATTAGTAAAACACGTTACCGGCATGAGTTATCTCTTAACTTTGTGCCTTACGGCGTATTTTACTGTACTCGCATCTATTCGAAGTTTACATGCTATGGTCAAGAAGCGCAAAGCCTAAAGGCGGTGTTTTTAAGAAAGACTCTTTTGACCAATTAGAACACCTTTTGATTTCTAACCGGGTTTTTTAAGTGAGTTTTAAACGAGACTTACCGGGTGGTATTTATACGGGTTTAAGGAGCTAAAAGAAGTGATAAAGCTACTGACCAATTAAATTGTTTTTCGATTTTTTGACCATTTTCCTGAACGTACTTTCGAGAAAGATTTAGTGGACCCTACTTGCAGGCGTTTAGAGAGTCTAAAAATTGCAACAAAATTATTGACCAATCAAACGCGTTTTACTAAACTGGGTAACCAGTGAGATTTCTTTTTCTTCTTTCAATGGGTTAAAACATGAATTTCAAGAGAAAGTTAACTTGGCGTAGTTGCTACGTGCTGTGTCAAGTAGTACGGCTAGGTTTTGCACTTCATCCAATCAGGTTGTTTGTCACCAGGCAATCAGCCAAGTATATGGTTTTACTAATTGTGACCAATTTCCTGAACGAATTGTGAAGGAGGCAACAGTTGTTGCGACTTGTAGGCGTCTAGAGACTTAGAATTGACAAAAAACTGTCTTGACCAATCCGATGATGTTACGGGTTTTTAACCAACTTCTCGGCCGATTTGTAGAAAAAGAATTACGGGAGATGACTTACAAGGACTTGACAAGTCGGAATTCACGATAAAATCATTGACCAATCAGATTGGTTGTTATTAGGAAGACGACCAATCAGATTTTGTCAGAGTTTACAACAGGTAAATTTTACTTATAAGCTAACAAAACGTGTAGTATACGTTAAAAGCAGTTATATGAACATAATGAATGCAAAACAACAGTGAAAACGACACTTGCAAAATTGGTAGGTACAAAAACGCGACTCGGAGTAGTAAATTCTTAAGTGTAGGTGATGATACAGTGGATTGGACCGTAGTTTAACGTCTTTGCGGACGCTTGACAATGGGAGATACTACTGACAATACATGGTACTAAAATAATATAAGAAGAGAAAAAAGAGAAAAAAAAAGAAAAAGGTAAATCGGGTCAACCGGGGCTCAACATGTCTACGGACGTGACACTTTATTCCAGCTCTCGGTCATATCTTCATCCTCCGGCCCGGTAAAACCTCAGGGGTGACCAACAAGGGAGGGCGTACGTCCGGCAGGTGTAAACGACCGCAAGACCGTGACACGGCTTCTGGAACGTAACATATTAGGTAGACTCTGGCTTCTCACGCGTCAGTTCTATACTTAAGACAAAAGAGGTGCGTCACGAGCGCACGCTTGTTGTCTCCTTCCATTCCGTAGACAAGAATGGTGCTCACGAGAGCTCTTTTGTCGTTTCCTTTTGTTCTGTAGACAAAAAAAGTGCTCACAAGTGCACGCTTGTCATTTCCTTTCATTCTGTCGACAAAAAAGGTGCTCACGAGTGCACGCTTGTCGTTTCCTTTCGTTCCGTAGACAAAGAAAGGTGCTTACAAGTGCACGCTTGTCACCTTCTTTCAAGATATAAGAGTGATAGAGGTGCGACTTGATTGCATGCTTATTCTGTGTATCTGTTCCTAAAAGACACACCATCCAGTTACTCCAGCCCGCCAGAGAAAACGTCGCACGCGTCGGGGAAGCAGAAACTATCAGTTGAGAAATTTATTAAGGAATTTCGCGCGTGATGGACAATTCGACTCGTTATACTTAGAGACAACCAACACCCGGTTGACAATTACGGCAGGACGCGACGTGAACAAACTTCTGCGTTCAACAAATACAGGAGAACATTTTGCTAGGTCATTTCCGTGCGTTACTTATAACAAGTATAATAAACGTAGGGAATCATCGCATTATTATTAGACCAAGGTGGAAGTTAATACAACTCAGCAACCCACGGTTGGTGTACTCGGCAACAATTCCGCCATCAGACCCGCGAGTTAAAGTATATACAGAGAAAAGACGAAAGATGTTGTATTCAGAAAAGAGAACTAAAAATAAGTAATTTCGCTATTTTGGAGAATACATAAGTAGGTAATTCTCTCGGTAACTAAGTCTGTAAGTACATCGGTAATAAAGTAGCGGTCGGTAATCCAAGAGACAGTCGGTAACTGACGGTAATCAGACAACTGTCTATAATTGTCGGTAACTGTCGGTAATCACACAACAGTCGGTAATTGTCGATAATTAAACCGCAGTCCGTAACGGTCGGTAATCAAATAACAATCAGTAACTGTCAGTCCAGTCATCAATTCCCGACCAAAATCCTCATTTTCCGCCCCGGTAAAGATCAGTCGGCTGACCAAAAATGGAGAACGTACGTTCAGCAAGTGTAAACGGTGTCGTCGGACCGTGACTTTGCGCACTTAGACGGAACATAAAGAAATAAAAAGTTGGTGGCAGCGGTGTGAGTTACTGAGAATATCGGGGAAACAACCGCAGAAAAACATAACAAGTGTTACGTCCCAGAGACCGGGTCATGGTCCTGCGGCCGTTTACACCTGCCGGACGTACGTCCTTTTTTTTGGTCAACTCTGAAGGTTTACCGGGACGTAGGATGAAGATATGACCGGGAGCTGGAGTAGGGTTGTTTGTTCCGGATTAAATCGAAGGGCCGTCAATTATGTATACCGTAGGGTCCTAGAACGTATAAAAATCGTCGATGTGTTCCGCGATAAAATCGATGTAAGCAAAGTGGCACTTCACGCACTTTTTTACGGGTTGATATATCGTTAAATTTCGCGAGCACCTGGCGCACAACACATCCGTGGACTGGGTCCCGATCGAGATACTGTGGCTTATCACGGCCTCGGGTATCAGGACGTCGTCCGTTTTGTGGGTACACCACGTACAGTAGATATTGTTGTCTACCATGTTAAGATAGGCCTGTGCCACCAGCCGGCATCGGCCAAGGTTGTACTTCTGCAAGAAATCAAACGCTTCCGTCAACTCGATATACTCGCCGAGTTTACTAAGAGGTGGCGATTGTCCGATGCACATAGGTGGGCCTATGTGTGCTAAATGTACATTGCTGCTTACTGTTTTCCGCACGAAACCTTTCTTGACGTCGCCCGGTTAGACCGATGCTCGTGAATGAATTTCCGAATTGGTTACAACACCTTGCGTCGCTTTTCCACGTACACCCAAAACCGTGAATCCGTCGGGAAAACCGTAGCCTGGTGAACAGTCCTACTGCGGGTAATCGGAATCAAACTTTATGTGGGTCGTGTGATTGTAATCCGCCCCGTAAACCTGTCATTACCAATAATTTGCGGGACTCGGGTAACGGCGCGTTCCACTGTATTTGTCGTGCGAAGGTTCGCGGTGCGTCCTTCCGTACTGGTCACATGGGCACGGGTAGTGTCAAGCACCGCGGAGTAGAAAAACTTAGTGCGCGTAGGCTCTTGGAAAGGCCCACAGGTGGTGCCCCCTGCCTCTACGTTGGGTCCGCCGCCTCCTTTGCGGAGCCGGGACCTCTGGCTGATGGGAGCTTAGGAATAGATACAACAAAGAAGCGTGCAATCTTTATTGCACCGTTCTCACCGTAGTACCCATGACCAGGTAGTCATAAGTGTGCACTCGTGTGCACTTACCTCGTACTCTTTTAGAATGACAGGAAATGACGAGTGTGCACTCGTGTGCACCTTCCTCGTACTTTTAGAATGACAGGAAATGACGAGTGTGCACTCGTGTGCCCCTTCTTTATTACCGGAGTAACAGGAAATGACGAGTGTGC
>NW_018024328.1:0-7228 GCF_002006095.1 Pseudomyrmex gracilis
AAGAACAACAGCTAATTCTTAGCACAATTCACTTATTTCTGTAGAAGCATTTTGGATTTGATGCAGTAAATACGGCTCAAAAAGAAAACTTAGAATCGTCGGTTTACAGGTGTCTATAGTCGGTATCCAGTACCCTCTTAAGGGTCGTATTGACGGTGTGGTGTCAGACGATGACACGACTAAGGATAAAAAGGTGGTTAAGCCGACAGCAACAGCTAAAAGCTTGCTGGACACAACGTTCGAGTCACTACCGCGTGAAACTCGCAGTATGACCGCTAAAAGAACGGGTACTATCCCGAAGTTCGAAAAAGGGATAGCGTACAAAGTACCACTCGCTAAGGAATCGGAAAATAGTGAGGAGTTACTTATGGCAAAACTTAGGCAGGAAATGAGATTAGAGCTTAGATCCTGTGCGGCGGATATAGTAGCCCAACTTAAGGACGAGTTAAGCCCTCAAACTAAGCCTACACGCCGAAATAGTTCGTCTGAACGAGAAGACGAGGTACCAAAGGTTAAGGATAAAGTTGAGTGCCAAGAGACTCACACACAAGGTCCAAGTACAAATCAAACCTTAGATGTTGATAATACGCAATTAATGCCTTATCAGCATGTGACAGTAAGAACACCACATGGAGGATGGTTAAAAAATCCGTTTGAACATTTAAAGTTCAATGGCAAGGAAACTGACCTTAATCCAGTCATTTTCTTGAGGAGGTACGAAAAAACCGCTATAAGAAATCAAGTACCTCCAGATCAAATGTTGCACTTTTTCCCAGAGTCATTGACTGGTGCAGCGGCAAATTGGTTCGATGTGTATGATTTTACATCTTACGATGAACTAAGATTCGAGTTCTTAAAACGATTTTGGGGATTAGAAAGACAAAACCGTGTCAGAAAAAGAATCTATACCGGTAAATACGATCCAGGAAAGAACAAAAGCATGGCCGAGTACGTTTTAGAGTTGTCGCGTCTCGCTAAAGTACTAGATACGGGTATGACAGACTCCGAATTCATCTCGTGTATATCGTCACATTTCGACGCAAACACCGCGATAATGATGAGGCCGGGAGTAATGAACACTGTTAGCTCGTTAATCGATTATCTAATACACATGGACTCGTTAAAACATGAGGANAAGAGCGCGCGTACATTAAGCCAAAGTCTAGGTAGAAATCGGTCCGGTAATAAAGATAAAAATGATTACGGTAACGCTAGGGATAATTCCAGAGGGCGTAGTTTTACACAAAATCGTGGAAGGTCTTATGACCAGTATCGAAGCAAAGATCGTCGAGAAAGTTCGCGCGATCGTTATAAACAAAAAAGAGACTACGATGCTGATCAACGAGGTCAGTACAATCAGAAAGAGGCAGAACCGAAGCCTATAATTAAACTTGCATCCAGTGACGAAGATAAAAATCAACCAACCAAACAAACGATTTCAAAAAGTAAAATTAAGAGCCGAGAATCGGTTGATAAAGACTTAGGTAGAAAGAAATCAATGGTTAGAGGAAAATCTCGCACTAAAGTGATGGCAGTAGAAGACGACTTAACCGATATTAATTAAAACATATATATAATACAATAATGGTAATGANATAAGTAACATATACACCAATAAATAAAATGAGGCTCTTAAACGCTCCGGATTAGATCCCCAGTAAACAATTATAAAATAAGTAGGAATTANGCTCAACTCAAAAAATAAATATATTAACATTAAATTATTTATTATAAAGAATATTATAAGAACTAAAAGCATTATTAAAAAAGTAATAACCTTAAAGTTTAAATTTAGATCTTTATCTAAACTAAGATACATCAAACCTAAAATCCAAAGAGTCATTATAATTAAAGAATATGAACTCTTATCCAACATAAAGTAATCAAAACTGTAACAACCTATTATATCAAAACTAAACTTATTAAACACGGATATAACTAAAACTCCTATAAAACACAAAATAGGATAAAAACTAGCTATAGAAAATTTCATAATTAACGGAATAGAAAACAGGAAAAATAAAATAGTTCGGACGAGTCATATTTGGGATCGGATGAAAGTTCGGAGCAAATAGGCCTGTTAAGGACAGGTGAAATAATACGGGACTTAGATGAGTTCCAGGGTAAACTCGTTCGAGAGTAAGCTCAAAGATAAAGGCCAGAGTAGCATCGAAGGAAATTAAAGCGTTAGTAGATACTAGCGCGCAAATTAATGCGATTTCCAAAGATTTGTTCGATGAATTGTGAAATTCAGGAATCGAACTGACTACAATACCAATAAATCGGTTTACCGTACGTGGTGCGTTCACCGATAAAGGAGAACCTATAGCGTATAAGACAGCTATGGAGGTTACAATTGACGAAAAGCCTTATATAATAGAATTTTATATAATGAAAAGATTAGCCTATGAAATGATATTAGGGATGGAGTTCCTAGCAAAACACCGCGCTATAATCAACTGCACGGGAGAAACCGTACAACTCTTTTTGGAGGAAGTTGCACATGTTGCAGCAATTAAGAAACTATCCAGAGAAGAGGCTAACGCACGGGTTGCAGAAATTCTCGCGGATAACGCAGAACTCTTTGAAGAGGGTATTGGGTGTGTGACACACTACACACATAAAATCAAAATGAACACTAAGGTGCCATTTAAGGCCAGACCATACCCTATCCCGGAAATACATCGTGAGGCGGTAACGGAATACGTTAATGAGTTGGAACAACAGGGAATAGTTCGGAGGGCTCCAACACAGTACGTAAACCCTTTAGTGGCCGTTATAAAGAAAAACGGACAAATAAGGCTGTGTTTGGATGCTAGGGAACTCAATAAGCGGATGTCTAATGACCACGCTCAACCTCCATCCATAGAGGAGGTGTTCCAGCGTATAGGTCATAGAAAGTATTTTACCACGTTAGATGTCACGCAAGCGTTCTGGCAAATTCCGTTGGACAAGGGAAGTCAGAAGTATACAGGATTTCTCTTCAATAATCAAACATATGTTTTTCAAAGGTTACCTTTCGGTTTAAAGACATCGGGGTCATCCTTCTCGCGACCAATGAACCTCGCACTAAACGATCAAGACTTAGATTTTCTTATTGTCTATCTTGACGATATTTTAATAGCGTCAAATACACTCGAGGAACACCTCGATCATTTAGAATACGTACTCGGGAAGCTTAGAGAAGCAGGCTTCAAAGTTAATAAGGAAAAGTGCTCATGGTTAAAACGCGAGGTAACATATTTAGGTCATACGTTTTCCGATATAAAAGCCTCGATTAATCAGGACACGCGATGCTGTTTCTAGGTTCGAGAAGCCCAAAACGAAGAAACAGCTACAGTCGTTCTTAGGCTTAATAAATTGTGACCGTAGATTTATTAAAAACCTATCGCGGATGACTAAGCCCTTAGAACTTTTGCTACGTAAAAACGTTAAGTTCGAATGGGGACAGAACCAACAACAGGCATTTAATGAAATAAAAACAGCTTTTAGGGAGGCTGAAGACTTATTCTTGCTTAAAAAAGGATTAAGATTCGGGATGAATATTGACGCGTCTAATTCGGTTCTAGGAGCTAGGTTGTTCCAGTTCTCCGACGATGAGCCCGAAAAGCGCTACACTATCGCTTACGCGAGTAGGAGCTTGAAAGGAGCTGAGGTGAACTATACCATAACGGAGTTAGAGTGCTTAGCGTTAGTATGGGCGTTAAAAAAATGGCACACAATCCTTATGGGTCATAGGGTTCGAGTTTATACCGACCACCGAGCTCTTAAGTTCTTAAGCTCGTGCACGGAGAATAGTAGCCGCATAGCACGCTGGTTCGAGTTCTTACAAGAATTCGACCTGGAAATTATTCATATCCCGGTTAAGAAAAACGATATCGCGGACGCGTTGTCGCGTAGCTTTAACGAAACAGTTATAAAACAGAAGCAAGATAAAACCAAGTACATAGTACTGATCAATTCACCCAGGGACGGTCAAGACGTTACCCAATGGGCGGACTTTATTATTAATGCGCAACAAAACTGCGAAGAGTTGCAAAGTTACAGACGGGAATTACCTCGAGCTTTTAGGGAACGCCACGGCATTATAAGACGTTGGACGGATATGGGCGAGAGAATTCCAATTCCTGACGAGGTAGCATGGGATTTTGTTAATCTTGTTCATCGCTACTTGCTTCATTTCGGAACGGACAAAGTGTTAGATTTCGTTAATCAATACTTTTACATAAAAAACGTAGACAAATACGTGCGTGACGTAGTAACCTCGTGTCACGTTTGCTTAGCTACGAAATATTATACCAGACCTACCGTAGGAAGGTATTACTATGAGATTCCGAACAAACCTAAAAAGACCGTTTCAATGGATCTTTGCGGTCCGCTACCGCAAACACCCAACGGCAATAAGTACATATTAGTTCTTTGTGACCATTTCTCTAAACTCACAAAGCTATACCCAATTAAAAACCAAAAAATAGAGACCATTTGCGAAACCCTACGTAGGTATTATTTGCGTGAAGTAGGGGTTCCCGAAGAAATATTAACTGACAAGGGCGGACAGTTTGGTTCAGACCGGTGGAAGAACTTAGGACGTGACCACGGTTTTCAAACTCGCCATACCTCCCCTTATAACCCACAATCAAACCCTGTGGAAAGGGTGATGAGGGAGATAAACAGAGTATTAAGGGCGTACTCTCACGGGAGACATACCCGTTGGGATGAGATCATCCCGCGCCTGAAAAAGGTCATTAATATTACGGAACATAGGAGTACGGGATTAAGGCCCGTCGATCTTCATGAAGACTTGGAATACGAAGAAGACGTTGATGAGCGACTACAGCCAAAGTGGTACACACAGATGCAAGGTCCTAAACCAGACCTACGCGAAAAAATTCGTCAGGCGAGACAAACGTTAAAAGATCGCCAAATCCAACGACGGGTACAAGCGGAGAAAAAAGGTACCGCACCTGTGTACGAGGAAGGCGACAAAGTCTGGGTAAAACTCCACAGAAGATCGGACAAATCGAGAAGACTCACTAAGAAGATACATTTAGTCTATGAGGGTCCTTATCAAATAAGCAAGGAAATTAGGCCCAACGCATACCTTATAGAAGACATGAAAGGACAAACTATAGGAGTATACAACTCAAGGCAGTTAAGACCTCACAAGGATCCGAAATACAAGGAAATGGGATGTCTGCAACACAAATCGAGTGATGGATGTGAGTCAGACACTTCCACATTTTCCACGGAGACCAGAAGAGAGACGGCAACATCGCCTAAAGTCAAGTCCAGTCTTAAGGAGACAAAACCCTTAAAACGGATTCTTAAGAAGCCAACTAGGAACGATGATAAAGTTAAGAGTCCTAAAGACAAAAAGCAAGTTAAAATTAAGCGCAAGGATAAATACTCACCTAGTGAATATTCCCGCGATGAAGGTCTAGACGATGAAGTCCCACGACGCTCAAAAAAGTCCAAGAGATCCAGCGAGCCCACGAAGGAAGTCCCACGACGCTCCGGAAGATTAAGGAAGTCCCACGACGATGGCGACCAATCCAGGGAGGTCTACGACCTGAAAAAGAAAAACAACAAGGTTAAGAAAAATAAACTACCTAGAGGTCCTTATTATGACCTGTACAAGGATGAACCAAACCCGGAAATCCTTAAAGAAATATCCGAGTACGATTCACCTGGTTACGCAACGGAAGAAATGGTGAGAAACTTGTACGCGATTTTAAAGAAGTCCCACGCAGAAAAGGAACTAGAAAAACAAAATAAAGAGGTTAGTGACGAAAGTGATGATAATGAGGAACGTAATTATCATACTTACCGACCGGATGATGAAATCTTCGATGAGCTCCTTAACTATGAAAAACAACGTAGTCCGACTGAGAATGGAGTGAGGTATTACGCCGATAAGGTAAAAGTCACTATAAAACCTAAAATGGCAAAGCGTGAGGAATTGGACATTTGTGTGTTGGAAATCATAGACTCACATGACAATGACAAAAGTGACACCATCAACACAGAAGAAACAGTGAAAATTGAAGATATGCCGAGTGAACAGCTGGAAGACCAAAGTGAAGTTTTTCCGAACGCTCCGGAGGCGTTTTCGGTGAACTATGCAATGGCAAGTGCGACATTGGACAGAGTGATCGCTAAGCCAGAAATCATTGCTAGTTTCAACGGCTACAACGTTCTATTGATAGTGGACGTGAAAACTGAGCTTAATGTGATGTCACGAAATTTGTGCGAAAGTTTGTTGCAAAACCCGGAATCGGAAACCTTAGCGGCAGTTACCAGTGAAAAGGTGCAGAACTTTGCCCCGGCGAGGCGTACGATACGAACAAACTTCGTAGTGGCAAACATCACGTTTAACCAACCATTTATAGTCGTTGAAAACACCGCCTTAATGACAGCGGCGATAAGACGCCAGGCAGCAGAGTGCGTATCTAGTGAGTTACGTAGTTTAGGCTGGCGCGCAAAAGTCATTGACACGGCGAACAGTAACAGTGCAAGACAACAGTCGAATGGACACGTGAAACATCGGCGAAACGTGACAGTGAAACAGTGCGCGATAAGAGTCGGTGAAAACAAAAACAATCAAACTAAAGTTCGACGTAATAATACGTGTGAAAAACAAGACGATCGAACGGTTCGGATTCATAGAAAAATGGATTCGGATGGATCGGAAGACAATGTGCCGGTAAGTGCGGCCAACATCGACGATCCGGAAGTTGCAGAGGAACTTCGGCGGCTACAACAAGCCACGGCAGAATACGAAGAGGCTGAAGTGCAACGACAAGAGTTAATCTCGATGTTACGACAGAAAAGAGTCGAACAAGAGAGGTTAAGAGACCGGACAAAGGAAAGATGCAAGCGACTAAAGCAACTGTTGAACAGTGAGTTGTTAACCTCACCAAACTCGACACAAGAAGCATCAATAGCAAGTACATCGGGCATTGTAAGGAAAAAGGGCACGATGACAAAAACAAGCACACCGGTGTCCGAACCAAGATCGGAACCGGCGGTAAAGAAACAACCTGAAATAAAAATAATTAGAAGGCCGATACGAGCAGTAATACAGGGTCTTCGCGTATAAAAAATAAACTTTTATTCAAAAAAAGATCACAAACGTTTCGGTCCGCAAGGTTGGACCTTCCTCAGTGTACAATATTACATCTGATGAAAATATTACAAAATTAGCGCAAAAATATCATAACAAAAAGAT
>NW_018024329.1:0-7240 GCF_002006095.1 Pseudomyrmex gracilis
AAACTCCCGAGGAACACAAATAGGCCCTCGACCGTGGGGCTCCCAGAAACGGTCTAGACCTCTGTTTGTCCTAGGACGTGACAGTCTTAAGGGCAGAGCACAGGAGTGGTTTCATTCGGATCTTGATTATTCAGAACTCACTGCGGGTGAACTTCTGAATGAGATGAGAGCTATGTTCTTTCACAAACCTAGCAAAATTTAGGCTAGAAGGCAGTTTCGAGCAGCGCGCATGGAGAAGAGACGAAACGTTCAGTGAGTACCTGCTCCAGAAGGTGATACTGGGATACCGGAGTAAAATCGAAGAGGCGGAGATGGTCGAGTACATCATAGAAGAGATACCGGAGCCCGCGATAAGAGATCAAGCGCGAATCCATCGGCTTAGAACTAGGTCATCGCTGCTGGAGGCGTTCGAGAGAGTGACCTTGCGTCCGAAGAGTCAGCCTAGCCAGGATCAGGATGCGAAGGGGCGGCGAGGAACTGGCGTGAGCGATGGACAGAAGGTGTCACAGGTAAAGCGATGTCACAATTGCGGTGTGCAGGGACATTTGGCGGTAGATTGTCTATCGAAGTCGAGAGGCGCGAAATGCTTTGGTTGCGGAGAGTTCGGGCATATCGCTGCAAAATGCCTAAAAAACAAAAACGTTGTAAGGGAAGTAAGCAATGTCTCAAGGTCGAGTCACAGCGGTAAATATTGTGAGGACATAAAAATTCGAGGTAAAACAATAAGGGCCTTAATTAACACGGGTAGCGATCTATCGCTAATGTGCGAGGACGAATATCAGCGATTAGGATTTCCCGAGATGACGCGGCAAGAAATTGTGTTTCGTGGTGTCGGTTCGGAAAGCTATAAGACGTTGGGTAAATTAAACATTGAGATCGAGGTCAAAAATGAATGTTTTACCATCTCTATTTCCGTGGTGCCAACTAACGTAATACAACATGCGTTGCTTATTGGTACGGATTTTCTAAATAAGGTAGAATTAAACATCCGAGAGGGAAAAATCTCGATTAAAAAACCGCGCGCCGAACTCGAACCGTCGGAAGAAGTTCCGGAAATATTTTATATCAAAACCATAGAAGGACCAAAGTCTCAGGATGACACATTTCGTGCGATAGATAATATACGTAGCAATCGATCTAAATCCAGTGTCAGAGAAATCGGAAGCCAATATTGCCCGCAAGGAATTAAAAAGATATAAGGCCGATACGAGCCATTCCCAGGATGTTGAGCAGGAACTTGAACGTGCATACATATATGTATACATCTTTAACAAGTATTACTTGTAAATTTTACAAGTAAGTTTTTTGAATTGAAAATTCAATTCGTAAATTCATACGGGATGCGGGATTTGCATCTCACATATGAAAAACCCCGAATACCCCCTTAACTAAATTTGAATTTACGAATTGAATTTTCAATTCAAAAAACTTACTTGTAAAATTTACAAGTAATACTTGTTAAAGATGTATACATATATGTATGCACGTTCAAGTTCCTGCTCAACATCCTGGGAATGGCTCGTATCGGCCTTATATTCTTGTATGACATTTTCACGAGCCTTAAAATATTATTTAAAAAGATAGAAGTGAAGTTGAGCTTAGTTTTAAAAAATGACGATCCGGTGTGTGACAGACCGCGAAGATTAGCGCCGTGAGACAAGCGTCTCGTCGATGAACATATTGATGAATGGCTCAGGAGAGATATTGTGAGACCTAGTATCTCGGAATATGCTAGTCCGGTGGTTCTGGTAAAAAAACAGGACGGCCGTACGCGAATTTGTGTCGATTATAGAAAACTAAATAAAAAAA
The DNA here is from genome assembly GCF_002006095.1 of Pseudomyrmex gracilis. Lineage (NCBI taxonomy): Eukaryota > Metazoa > Arthropoda > Insecta > Hymenoptera > Formicidae > Pseudomyrmex > Pseudomyrmex gracilis. The sequence goes on from NW_018024329.1 coordinate 1,810, forward strand.
TAATAAAAGACCGTTATCCTTTGCCGTTAATCAAAGATCAATTAGATCGGTTGCAGGTGGCGATTTACTTCAGCGTATTAGATCTGAAGGACGGATGTTTCCATGTAGCCATAAGCAAGGAAAGCCGCAGATATACTGCATTTGTTGTACCCGACGGTCAGTATAAATTTCTTAGAGCCCCGTTCGGTTTACGTAATTCACCTGCCGTATTTTAGCGTTACATAAATGCGATTTTCCGGGAGCACGTAGCAAACGGAAAAATATTGGCATACATGGATGATCTGATCATTCCGTCGCTTACTGAGAGTGCAGGTATCGATAATTTGCGGGAAGTGTTATCGACGGCGAGCAAATATGGCCTGAATATAAACTAGAAAAAATGCCGGTTTTTGGAAACAAAGATTGAGTATTTGGGCCATATAATAGAGAACGGTACGGTCAAGCCGTCAAAAAGAAAGACAGCTGCGGTCGCTGGTTTTCCGAAACCCGCCTGTGTCAAAGATGTGCAGAGTTTTATCGGTTTCACGAGCTACTTTAGAAAGTTTATTCCGAGATATTCGCTTATAGCAAGACCGTTGACGAATTTGTTGAAGAAGGATGCCATTTTTCGTTTTAACGAAGAACACAAATGCGCGTTTAACGAGTTGAATTGGATGCTTACTCGCGATCCGGTATTAAAATTATATCGACACGAGTCCGATACCGAACTCTGCACTGACGCGTTGAAATTAGGATTCGCAGCGATATTATTTCAAAGAGACGCCGACGATCAGAAATTTCATCCGGTTTATTATGCAAGTTGGAAAACGACAAACGCAGAATCAAAATATGTTAGCTATGAGTTGGAGGTTTTGGCGATTATCAAGTCTTTAAAAAAGTTCTGCGTATTTCTCTTGGGTATTTTCTTCAAAATTGTAACGGACTGCCAAGCGTTCGCGATGACGATGAAAAGACAAAACCAATGTGTGCGCGTGGCAAGGTGGGCATTGTTGCTCGAGGAATTTGACTACAGAGTCGAACATTGTCCTGGTAGATCAATGCGGCATGTCGACGCGTTGAGCAAGCATCCTTTGCCGTGCGTGATGCTAATGGAAGAAAATCACTTAAATTTAGTAGCTCGCATTAGTAAAGCTCAGCTCGACGATAGCGAAATAAAAATAATATTAAGTAAAATGACGCGAAGAGAGATGACTGTAGTAACTTTGTGTTGCAAAACAATATTCTTTACCGTAAATATACCGATGACTTGCTGCTGGTAGTACCGAAAATCATGCAGTATGATTTAATTAAACAAACTCACGACAAACGTCATTTTTCCGTAGTTAAAATGGAGCGGTTATTGAGAAAGGAATTTTGGTTCGCCCATATGCGCAAGAAAATCGAGAAAACCATTAAAAATTGCATATCTTGCATACTAGCCGAACGCAAACGTGGAAAATCAGAGGGCTGGTTACATAATATAAATAAAAGTGAAATCCCTTTAGATACATATCACGTTGATCACGTCGGGCCAATTCCTAGCACCCGATAGAATTATTCTCACTTGCTTGTGATAGTGGATGAGTTTAGCAACTTTGTATGGCTGTATCCGATGCGGTCTACGACGACGGCCGTAGTAATTGCACGATTGACGAAACAGGCAGCTATTTTCGGAAACCCGCGAAAAATTGTTACTGATCATGGCACTGCGTTTACTTCGAGCGATTTTAAAGCGTATTGCGACAATGAAAAAATAGAACATACACTGACGACCGTTGGCGTTCCGCGAAGCAATGTTCAGGTCAAACAAATAAACAAAATTATAATTCTATTATTCTGTAAGCTTTCCGCGCCATGTCCTGAACAGTGGTTCAAGCATGTTGACCGAGTGCAGCAATTCTTAAATGCAACCCCGACTAGAAGTACTGGCTTAAGTCTATTTAAGATATTAAGAGGGCAATCCATGTTTTTTCGTGACGACCTTGAGTTGCGACGAATGATCGAGGAGGACGTGATAAACGATCTTCAAGAGAAGCGAGCGATTCTGCGCGAACAAGCGAAAACGGCGATCAAAAAAATACAGCGAGAAAATAGAAAGATCTACGATCGTAAACGAAAGAAAGCAAATGCGTATCAATTAGGAGACTGAGTAGCCATTAAACAAATCCAGACCGCTTCGGGTAAAAAATTTTATTGTAAATTTTTAGGACCGTATGCGATAACCAAGGTATTGCGAGGCGATCGGTTTATTGTTGAGAAGATCGGGGAGCATAAAGGGCCGCGCACTACTAACACGTCGGCCGATAATATGAAAAGATGGGCGTCGCCTAATTATGTAACCGACGATGATTCAGATAGCAAAGATGATAAATCTAGCGCATCGGAGGCCGATGATTAAGCAGAATGGCCGAGTGTAGGAGCAAAATTATATTATATTATTTCAAAGAGTATATATTTCTTATAAGTCTTATTATTCGTATATCTTTGGATTTAACGGGTGTTTGCTCACAACAAATTTGTATATTTGCGCAACTGTAGAAGTGAAAAATATTTTCTGTTCTCACCTCTACAATATTTGCCGATTACCGGTACGGCTCAACCGACAGATTTAAAATAGAAAACAGAGTCGATGTAAAATGTGTAAAGCGAGAGAACAACAGAAGATCCGAGTACGCCGCTGAGATAAGACGCTCGGAATATTGCGCGCTCCATCTGAGAGTATAATTTATTGTTCGGTGCCAATTTATTGCTCGTTATTCTTGTTATAATATAGATCACTTTTGAATATAAATAAAAAATCATTTTTTAATATAAATATATTCTAACATGTATTCATTTAAAAATTCATTTAATCACATAAAACCAAAAAGATCCTACACTATTGTTTGTTAATAACAACACTTTGCAATACAGTGTACAACTGAAGAAGATTTCAATAAAAAGTCGAAACGCTTTGCCAAAAAAATGTTTTCACATTACTGCCAAACATTCTGCACTTGGTTTGACATATCCGTTAATTGTTACCTTAAATATTGTATTCTTTTTTATAATTATTTTTTATATATTTCTTTCTGTGTGGTTATTTTGTAATGCGGAAATCTATTCTGGCCGACTACCGGCCAGAATTCTCTAAAACCCATTGTTATTAAAATATATTCTGAGTAATACTCAACGAGCAAGCTTCTTTGCCGTTATTTCAAAACATTGCCTGCTGAGCTTACGCCTCTCCATATTTTTAGCAAACTAAGCTACGATATCCAGTTGCCGTCAAAATTGATTAGAAAATCAGTACAGTGAAAGTCGAGATTACGTTATTCGGCGTGTGAATTCACGCGTGGCGCCCAATTAGGTAAATTTGATGAGTATCTTTTATACTGTTTTGTAAAAGACGTTTAAAACTACGCTAAAAGATCTGAAAACGAGGTGCCCTTCACGGTATATAATATAATATTGAGCGTAATCGAGCGTGGTCGAGCAGAATTAAACGTGTTCAAACAAATTCGAGCGGAATCGAGCACATTCTTGTGGAGTGAAGCGGATTGGAGAGAATTGCAACGGATTTGAGCAGAATCAAGCGTGTTCGAGCGTATTCGGGCGGATTGGTCATTTGGATTTGCCAAATTTCACGACAGTTTATTAAAAAATGTTATATCAGAGGTGTTGCCAGTGCGACACCATCACGCCGCAATGGACTGTTCCGCGCTTACTGGATTTGGAGATGATGCCGGAGTCTGATTTGTATGTAAAATTTGTTTTGAATTAATTATAAACAAGAAGAAGATTCTTCGGAGTCTTTAAACTAATGAATGAAATAAATTCGGTTGTAGGAGCCGTTTGCAAGATGTTGTGCAGAGAATGTGTAATTAAAGATATATATATGTATACACATATATACGTCAAAATAATTTTTTTCCTCCATATAGGATGCTGGATTTGCATATATGAAAGACCCCGTATACCCCCCTAACTAATTTTAAAATATTGCGAAAAAAACTTCTCAGCCAGAAGTCAAACCTGGAATCTCCGGCTTTCCGAGCCGTCGTCTTCCCTGTTAGGCTACCGAGGCACTTGGAGTTTGTCTCGCAATACTTAGCATTTATGATATTGGAGCAGTTAGGATCGGCCAAGTATTTTTTGGTGTTTGATTTGGCGTCAGGATTCCACCAGATTCCTATGGATCCAGAAGATAAACCAAAAACAGCTTTTTCAACGCTTTACGGGCACTACGAGTTTACTCGGATGCCGTTTGGCTTACGAAATGCACCAGCAACTTTCCAAAGGTTGATGGATCATGTATTGGCCGGACTGCAAGCTCCGACTGTATGCTCGATCACTCCGAGAACATGCAATTAAGGACAATAAATTGGTGCAAAGATTGAGGCAAACCAATCTCCGGTTGCTACCTGACAATTGTGAATTCCTGAGAAAGGAAGTGGCATACTTGGGGCATGTGATCAGCGAAGAAGGCGTCAAACCAGATCCGAGAAAACTGGAAGCAGTAAAGAAGTTTCCTAGACCAAAGAACATAAAAGAGATCCGCTAGTTTTTGGGCTTTGTCGGTAACTATAGAAGGTTTATACCTTTGTTTTTAAAATTGGCTAAACCATTGACCGATCTGTTGAAAAAGGAAGCAAGCTTTGGTTGGACAAACCGACAAGAGAACGCGTTTACACAGTTACGCGACGCCCTTTGCAAAGAACCTATCCTGCAATATCCTGATTTTGCCAGACCGTTTAATGTTACAACAGATGCGTCAGGATATGCTGTGGGTGCAGTACTCAGTCAGGGACCCATCGGCAAAAATCTTCCGATAGCGTATTGCTCTAGGCTACTAAACAGCGCTGAAAAGAACTACTCTACTGTGGAACGAGAAATGTTAGCTATCGTTTACGCTGTACACTATTTCCGTCCTTATCTTTATGGGAGAAAGTTTACTCTTGTGACGGACCACAAACCACTAGTATGGTTACATTCTGTCAAGGATCCGACTTCTCGCCTCGTGAAATGGAGGTTGAAACTAGCAGAGTACACTTATAAGATCGTGTATAAAGCCGGTACTGCTAACGCCAACACGGACGCGTTGTCGAGAAATCCGCCGGACATGACAGCAACTGTCTTACCATTGACATATGGAGAAGATAGGTCATCGGACGAATCAGTATTTAACGCACTGGGACCGAAGCGTGTGAGCGATCAACAACCGCCACTACTTCAACATGAAACTCCAGAAGAATTTGAAGTCAGCAAAACGCATGATTCACTGTTGTTTCCAGAAACTGAGTCGCAAGAATCATCCAAGTTAGAAGAAAACATCGACAGCACGGAAGAAGAAGATGATGATACAGCAGAACAGATGTTTGACCCAGCGACAATACCTTATCACGTAAACGAATCAGAAAAAACGGAAGAACCTACAGTCGTTGAAATCAGAGACAATCTTGCCATGAGAAAA
>NW_018024330.1:0-6547 GCF_002006095.1 Pseudomyrmex gracilis
GGCCTCCGCCCACAGCGGTGACCCGTACAGGGCCACCGAGTGGACCACGTTTGTGAACAGACGGCGGGCCTTCTGCTTTGGGCCCCCGAGGTTGGGGAGCAGCCTGGCCAAGGCGTTGGCCACTTTGGCTACCCTGGGGCCCAAACGAGCAAAATGCTCGTCAAAGCGCCATCGCGGGTCGAGGTGGAGACCGAGATACTTGATGGTCTTGCCCACTTCGACCCGTGCCTCACCTACCCGGAGGCTGGTGTCTACTCCCTGCGGCCGTCCTTTGCGGAGGCTGAAGTACATCGCCTCCGTCTTGTGGACGGCTACCTTGAGGCCCAGCCTCGCGATTCGGCCAACAACACAATTGGTGCCAACTTCGGCCAATTTTCGTACTTCCTCCCAAGTCTCCCCAGAAGCCACGACAAGGGTGTCATCTGCGTAACAGATAACCCAGGCCCCTGGGGAGAGCAGCCTGGATCACCACATTGTACCTGAGGTCCCAGAGTAAGGGGCCTAAAACCGACCCTTGTGGGACCCCGCGGTACATCTTCCGTCTATGTGGTGATCCGTACCGACCTGTATACCGGACTTCCCTGTCGCGGAAGTAATCGCCGAGGATTCTGACGAGATAGGGTGGGACTCTGTGACGGTCTAAGGCCCACCCTATGCTATCCCAGGGGAGGGAATTAAAGGCGTTGCAGATATCAAGAGATACTGCCAACGCCCACCCTCCCTGTCTGACCGACATGTCCGTGAGAGACTTCAGTCAAAAGATCGCATCGACTGTCGACCGTCCCTCACGGAACCCGTACTGGCAGTCGGCCAGGTCGGGACCTATCCGCGACAGGTGCTCGACGAGGCGTACGGCAACGACACGCTCTAAGAGCTTGCCTGCCTCGTCGAGCAGACATATTGGCCGGTACGCGGACGGCAAGTCCGCAGGCCTGCCTCCCTTGCGGAAGAGCACTAGATTGGCCCTCTTCCACTCAGGGGAGAACCAGCCGATCCTCAGGCAGTCTGTAAAGATCTGCCTGAGGCGGTCTCCCAGGGGACCCTGTCCAAAGGCAAAGCCTAGCACCTTGCCGGGCACGCCGTCAGGGCCGGGCGCGGTATTTTTACGCGCCATCCGACGGACGACCCGGCGGAGCTCCTCCTCCGTGATCCCCAAGTCGTTGGACCATTCAACGGGGTCCAATTCTGGCTTCTGGGGAGGCCAATCACCCGTCCCGTCTGGGAACAGGGTGGTAACGACCTCCTCCAGGAGCTGGGGGTCGAGACTCTCAGTAATGGGGGGCGTCCAGGGTCGCAGTTTGCCCATTGCGAGCCTGTAAGGGCGCCCCCACGGATCTGCGTCGAGAGTCTCAAGGAGCTCCCGCCACGCTTGAGACTTTGCTTTCCTAACGGCAATACGCAGGACCAAGCGCGCCGCGCGGTAGTCCTGGTACGCCGCCTCCGCTGCTCGTTCCGCCGCGTCATCATCGTCACCGTTGACAGTTGTTCGACGACGACGACGGGCGCGGGTGTACCGGTAGCGCAGCCGAATGCACTTCACACGAAGTTGTACAATTTCGGCCGTCCACCAGTACGCCGACCTCCGGTTCGGCGGTCCTCGGGAGCGAGGCATTGCTGTGTCGCACATTGCGGCCAGCGTCTCCTGGAACCACCGAAGTTCCATCCGGAGGTCACGCGGCCTGGCAGGTGGAGGTAGCCAGGCCGCCACGTGAGCAGCGGCGGACAGGAGTTCAGGGTCCAGTTCTTTGAGGACCCACCCCTGGGGGAGGGGTCTTCTCTTCGCCCCATGACGATCCCGAAGGCGGTCAGGGAGTGGAGAAACCCTCATTGTGATGTACAAGTGATCGGAGAGGGTCTCCAAGTCTTCCCTGACCTGCCATTCGTAAACACGGCGCGCGACGCTCGGGGAGGCAAAACCGACGTCCACAATGGACCCCCCGTTGCGCCGGACGCACGTGTTCCGCGATCCCGTATTGAGCAGTACGAGACCGCAGGCCGTCATGCACCTTTCCAAGGCCCTTCCTCTTTCGTCCGTCCTGGGGGAACCCCAGGCTTCGGACTTGGAGTTGAAGTCCCCCAGGACGACGACCTGGCGAGCCGAATGTCGACGGATTGTCCGTTCGAGCTCGTCGAGGTACCGTTCAAACTCGAGGAAGGGTCTGGTGGGCGAGAAATACCCCCCCACAACGACCAGTTCCCCTCACAAAACGGTGAGAAATCCCCTGCCTCTCTCCAGGAAGGAGAAGACAGAGAACTCCCACCGACCTCCCCACCGAAAGTAAATTGCGACTGAGCCGTCCTCAGCCCCGGACCAAGACGGGTGATCCGGGACATTGTAAGGCTCGGCCGCGACTGCCAGGACACCGTCCAGCTCCGCGAGGCTCTGGATTATTAGATCCTGAGCCCCGCGGGCGTGGTTCAAGTTGCACTGGAGGAGTAGGGGAGGCAGATAACCTATGATGTTGGCGGCACCTCCACCTCCATTCTCTCCTCCAGGGCACATCCCGTCGGGGGCTGGCTGCTCCCCTCTGTCGCTGCCNGTACAAGTGATCGGAGAGGGTCTCCAAGTCTTCCCTGACCTGCCATTCGTAAACACGGCGCGCGACGCTCGGGGAGGCAAAACCGACGTCCACAATGGACCCCCCGTTGCGCCGGACGCACGTGTTCCGCGATCCCGTATTGAGCAGTACGAGACCGCAGGCCGTCATGCACCTTTCCAAGGCCCTTCCTCTTTCGTCCGTCCTGGGGGAACCCCAGGCTTCGGACTTGGAGTTGAAGTCCCCCAGGACGACGACCTGGCGAGCCGAATGTCGACGGATTGTCCGTTCGAGCTCGTCGAGGTACCGTTCAAACTCGAGGAAGGGTCTGGTGGGCGAGAAATACCCCCCCACAACGACCAGTTCCCCTCACAAAACGGTGAGAAATCCCCTGCCTCTCTCCAGGAAGGAGAAGACAGAGAACTCCCACCGACCTCCCCACCGAAAGTAAATTGCGACTGAGCCGTCCTCAGCCCCGGACCAAGACGGGTGATCCGGGACATTGTAAGGCTCGGCCGCGACTGCCAGGACACCGTCCAGCTCCGCGAGGCTCTGGATTATTAGATCCTGAGCCCCGCGGGCGTGGTTCAAGTTGCACTGGAGGAGTAGGGGAGGCAGATAACCTATGATGTTGGCGGCACCTCCACCTCCATTCTCTCCTCCAGGGCACATCCCGTCGGGGGCTGGCTGCTCCCCTCTGTCGCTGCCGGCGTGGAACCAGCCTGAGTGGCAGCGCGTGTGACCGTCTCTGGGGGAGGCGGTTGCGACCTGCCCCCGGCGTCAGCCTGCGCTCTCTTCTTCTTCCCCTTCTTCGGGACTGGAGCGCAGGCTTTGCCGCCTAACCGATGGGCCGAGGGTCGGCCCAAGTCCGCGCAAAGTGGGCACTTCATCGTGGTGGCCACGCACGCGGACGCGTTGTGGCCCCGGTCGCCGCATCTGTAGCAGCGACTCCGGCGGTCCTCCCCCGGCGCGGTGTACGTGCACGTCGCGATGACGTGTCCGCGCCGGAGGCAGCGATGGCACTGCAGGGGCCGCCGCTCGAGCACCTCAACCGGGGCGCGCACCCATCCTACGTAGATGGTGCCCGCCTCAGCAACTTTTCGGGCCGCTGCCAGCGGGCATTGGACCCATGCGGTATGCAGTCTATCGGGGGAAGCGCGAGCTCGGCCGACTTTGATGTCCGTCGGCCGACAACCCCCGATGGACGCAACCGCGTCCCTGACCTCTTCCGGGGTGACGGAGTCGTCGAGGCGTTTGACCCGCATTTCTGTGGTCTTGATCGGCCTCGAGACTTTCGCCCCCTTTGCCTCGGCGTGAGGAGCCATGGCGGCGCACAGAGAGTCCGCCTTCTCCTCGCTGTTTTCACCGGGAACCTCAATAATGAGGGCCCCGGTGATTGCCCTCTTCGGGAGAACCATGTCGATCCCAAACTCCTTGGGATTGACCTTTCCCCGGATATGCGCCATCACTTCACCTAAACTGACACCAGGCTGGATAGCTGTTAAGGTAATGGCCGCATGTCGGGGGGGTTTACCCAGCTTAGATTTGAGCGGGGGTTTCTTGCTGCCGGTGGTGGCAGTTTCCCGGCTCTTACCTTTGGGCTGGGGTGTCGGCGCTACCGCCAATTCACCCCTTGCCCTACCTGACTTCCTCCCCTTTCTGACCACCTGGGACCACGCCTCACTGGTGGCAGAGGGGGGAGGGGATTGGGAAGACGCGAGAGTGGATCGCGACGCTGAGGGCCTTTGGTCTGGGGCTCCTGCCCCCGGAGCTTGCGTGGCAGGTCCGCTCTGATCTCTGGCCTCTTGGCCCTTCTCCTTCTTCTTCTTTCCAGCTTTTTTCTTCTTCTTCTTTTCATCCTCCCTTTTCTGGAGGGAGGAAGAAGAGCTGGCTGCAGGGGGAGCGCCAGCGGGAAGGACGCCGGAGGAGGGAGACCCTTCGTCCCGCTCGCTCACTGCCCCGCGGACACCGCTCTTCCTAGCAACCACCCTCTCCTTGCTGCTGTCAGCACCAGTGGGGCCGATGGACGGGCGCAGTTGTCGCTGCTCAAGACTCTCCCAAAACTGGGAGAGCTGCTCTCGTACCCCGTCCATGATACGGTGCTCCCACTCTCTGAGAGTCCCGGGGCCCCTCGGCTCCTCCTCGCGCGAAACGGTCGGGCGAACCCTGCCGCTGTCGCTTGCTCCGGTTTCCCGGTCACTCGGGGCACCTCTAGAGAGGCTTTCGGCCGGCTGAGGGGGATCCGGAGCCGTGTTCCGCTCGTCCATAGGCCTCGGGGGAGACAGAGGTTCCGGCGAGGACCGACCACCCCCGTCAGCGTCCTCGCGATGNGACGCGAAGGGCGCGGGGGAGGACGGCACGGTCGTCCGCGAAGCCACTCTCTCCGGTTTCCCCTTTCTTTTCGCCTCATTAAGGCGCGCCATTCTGAGGGACATAAGGTCCTTCCTCATGTCCCCCAGCTTGCGGTGCAGNTCTTCAATCTCCGCTTTCAGACCCTGGGTTTCGGTGACGACGCTGTCCAATTTGCGCTGGACAGCGTCCCTATCACCTCTCAGGGANGAGACTGTGTCGCGCAGATCGGCGACTTCGTAGCTCAACCTCCTATTGGTCGCTTCCAATCTCTGGACTTCGTTGGACGAGTCTATACGACCAGCCAGGAGGTGCACCGCCTCTTCTAGTCCCGAGGCAGCCTCCTTAAATTGTTTGACGAAGGTGCCCTTTAGATGCTTCGACGATGTTGCAAGCCGTCGCACAGAGGCAGCCAGTTTGTCAGCCTGCTCAACAATTTGTGCAGACGGCATGTCCCGGCTGACAAGGGGCACCTTCGCTTGCACACCACTGGTGACCGACCGGCGGACACCTTCGGAGAGTGGAGCTGGGTCACTGGCTCGAGTGGTGACCCGGATGGACTCGAGGTCCTCAATCAGCTCGCCGTTGTTGGGGGACGTCCTCTGCCTCGTTTCCGGACTTTCTTCGAGAAGATGGTCCTCTGTACTGGGGACAGAGGTTGGGAAGTCCTCTCTTTGGCCTTGGGTGTTGCGGCCCCGTTCCTGGGAACAGACACTTTTTCCATCTCCGACTCGGAGTCAGCGTCTTGGGGTAGAAAAGCGGTTAGCGCCTCCGCCGAGGGAGCCGCACGCGTAACGCCCGACGGTCCGGGCCGCAAACTCCTACCGGCGGGGGAAGGCGGAAGATCGTAGCCGCCTGGCTTACCCACCTCATCCTCCGATTCGTGTGAGAACAGAGGTTTAACCCTGCTCCCAGCTCTACCACTCTTGGCCTTCCAACGACTCGTAGAACGGATGATGAAAGGAGAGCGGTCGTACTCCACTGGCGTTAATGAGACCATTGGCATCAATGAGACGTCAGTCTTTGCAGACGCTTTTTCCTGTGGCACCCCTGCGGGGCAGGTGCCACAGAGCCCGTCGCTGGGTGACGACATAGCCAGGCCCGGGACGGTAGCCTGACTACGCCGGAGACTGGGGGTCCGAGTCCCCTGTCCCTGTACGTCGCGTTCCTTTTGGGTGTGCATTTCATGCTCTTCAAAAGTGGTTTGATTTCGAAGTGTCCGTCTCCTAGGTCGGTTGGCTGCCACACCTAACGAGCCCGACCTGCCCGGGTTTGGAGTCAGGGTTGTCCTTCCCCTATCCCAGTGTCCGTCCCGAGAGCGACTATCGGAGCTGGGAACCCCGGATTTGAAGTCAGGGTTTACTCCCCTATTCCGCTTGCACCGTGGCTGACGAGGGCGGACGTCTCCGGATTTGAAGTCAGGGTTTACTCCCCTATCCCAGTTGTCCCTGTTAGATAGATAATTTTTGAAATGCGCGGCAAGCGTGTGTATTGTCCCGACAGAGGGCTGTTGCGTGGCGCTAAGAGAACGTTGCATGTGCGTGTTGGCGTTGAGGCACTCTCTCAGGTGTAGCGCGATAGTGAACGCACGCATGCTCTGGTGTCTCCGTTCATTCTTTTATACTCTGTAATCTCGTTTCTGTGCTTAATAAAATATCGCA
>NW_018024330.1:10507-12817 GCF_002006095.1 Pseudomyrmex gracilis
TTAAAACCTGGTATAAAACTGTCTCAACCAGAATATGTTACAGATATATTGGAAAACTACAATATGAAAGACGCAAAACCAGTTAGTATTCCNATGCAGCGTTCGGACATGACAGAGAACAATACGGAAGAAGAAAACAATATCAGCTTTCCTTTTAGAGAAGCAGTGGGAAGCTTGCTGTATATCTCCGGAAAAACCAGACCAGACATTTCGTACGCAGTAAATAAATTATGCAGACAGGTAGAAAGTCCGCGTGCAAGTGATGTTATAAAATTAAAGCGAGTTATAAAATATTTAAAAGGTGATAGCGAGTTAGGATTAATATATAAAAGAAATAGCGATTTGGAAATACTAGAAGCGTATTGTGATTCTGACTTTGCGGGAGACGTAGAAACGAGAAAAAGCACAACTGGTTATATTGTATTCTTTGGAGGTGCACCGATTACATGGTGTTCTAGAAAGCAACCTATTGTGGCATTGTCAAGCGCGGAAGCAGAATACATAGCGGCAGCAGAATGTTGTAAAGACTTGTTATATATAAAAAGATTGATTGAGGAAATATGTGATAAAAATATAAAAATCAATTTAAATCTTGATAACCAGAGTGCAATAAGATTAATAGAAACAGGCGTTTTAAATAAGCGAAGCAAACATATCGATGTAAGATACCACTTTATAAGCGAACAAGTAAACAAGAACAATATAAAGATAAACTATTGTCCAAGTGAAATGCAAATTGCTGATATACTTACAAAACCGCTGAATAGAATTAAATTTGAAAAACATAAGAAAAAAATGTTAGGATAAAAAAGGAAAGGAGATATATACATGTGCATTGCAAATAATGGTGTAACATCAAAGAAAAGAAAAATTGAAGTATTTTTGTCCTATATTATGAATAATGTAAGAAATTTTCTGCGCATCTCTGAAATTAAGGGGGTGTGTTAGATAGATAATTTCTGAAATGCGCGGCAAGCGTGTGTATTGTCCCGACAGAGGGCTGTTGCGTGGTACTAAGAGAGCGTTGCATGTGCGTATTGGCGTTGAGGTTCTCTCAGGTGTACCGCGATAGTGAACGCACGCATGCTGTTGTGTCTCCGTTCATTTTTTTCATACACTGTATTTTCGTTTCTGTGCTTAATAAAATATCGCATGTGTTAACTCAAGTTTCCTCAGTTGTGCNGACATTATTATTATTTTACTCTCCCATGTATCAAACGGTAAGATCCCAACAGGTTATGGGCCCAGGATATATATGTATATATAATGTGTAAAAGTGAAAACATGGAACATGAGAGTTGCACGTGATGAGTGTAGAGACAAGCATANTTTTGAATTTAACGGTTTATTCTGGTCAGCAGTTAAGTAAAAGTTACAAAGACAAGTCAAACGTTTGAGTGGCGTGTTGTGATAAAGTGAGAGAGTCGTAAAAAAAAAAGGAAAAAAAGAAGTAAAAATTTTGATTTGTGTGTACATACAAACCTTTCTTCCTGTAAGTGAAAACCGTGCTGTGCAGAAATAATGGCGACAGATCATTTAGACATCGGAACAATTGAAAGACTAAAAGACAAAGACAGTTTTCAAATCTGGAAATTCCAGATAACTGTGGCCTTCAAGGCAAAGGAAGTGTACAGTGTGGTGACGGGAGCAGAACAGGAACCGGCAATACCTGGAGACATGCAAACAAAATGGCAAGTAAAAGATGCGAAAGCACAGAAATTGATAGTGTCGACTATAGAAAGAGGCGCGTTATTGCACATAATGAGCTGTAAAAACGCAAGTGAGATGTACAAGAAACTGTGTTCCATATATGAAAGAGATACGGAACATCAGAAATTTCATTTGTTGAACGAGATGTTTGGATATAAATATAATAAAGAGAGTGATATCATGACAAATGTAAGTAACCTTGAAAGTATAGCAGTGAAACTCAAGGCTTTAGGACATGAAATAAATGAGTCAATGATGATGTCAAGAATATTGACAATATTGCCATCATGTTTTGATCACTTCGTGACTGCGTGGGACTCAACAAGCAAGAATGAGATGACCTTAGTGAACCTTGTAGCGAGGTTAGTCGAAGAAGAGAACAGAACAACAACAAAAGAACAAACAGAAGAAACGACCGTGGCATTTGGAAGCACAGAGAAGAGGTGTTTCAAATGTAATAAGCCGGGTCACATGGCGAAAGCGTGCAGACAGAATAATGTAAAGTGTTTCAAGTGTAAGAAAACAGGCCACGTAGCAAACAAGTGCAGGACAAAAGACGACACAACAAGCTGCATGATTTGCGGTAAAACAAATCACGAA
>NW_018024331.1:0-7107 GCF_002006095.1 Pseudomyrmex gracilis
TTGCGGCGCTTCACCGTCATGAAAACATCGAGGGACTTTTCGTCAAGGACAACGGCGGTGCCTAAGAGAGAGAGAGAGAGAGAGAGAGAGAGAGAGAGAAAGAGAGAGAGAGAGAGAGAGAGAGAGAGAGAAAGCATCATTTATTATAGCGTTCCGGGACAAGTCCCCTTAAGCGCACCAAACAGTATATGTACAAGGAGTATGTAAATATATACAACAAAATATAAAAAGAAATAACAATAAGATATAATAAAAATAAATAACAATGAACAAATGAAATAAAGAGAAAAAAAAAATAAAAATTTATCTGCACAAATTAGCATTGATTATCCAACAAGTAAGCATGAAGTTGCGACTTAAATTCACCTAGAGACTCAGCGTCACAAATGTAAGAAGGCAGATTATTCCAGTTAGAGAATGCAGTACATGTAAAAGAGCGCTTATAAGTCTCTGTACGACACTGCGGTACAGCAAGTAAATTGGAGGCAGCTCGTGTTGACCTACTAGAAGTCGCACTTCGAAAATGAAAATTATCATATAAGACACTGGGGCATTCAGTCGATAAAATACTATGTGTGACATCCAACAAAGTAAGCCCTCCTGCTATCAGTCTTCAGCCACCCAAGAGTCTTGTAATATGGTGTTATATGTTCATCTCTTCTTACACCAAAAATGAATCTGACACACGCATTAATGGCCCTTTGCAGTCTAATGTTTAGAGTTGTTGGCATGTCCGTAAACGCACAACAGCAATAGTCCACATGCGGAAAAACAAGGCTCATTATCAGATTCTGCTGAAGCAGAATCTGATAATGAGCCTTGTTTTTGCGGTAATAGATTCTTACATAACTTCAGCTGATACAGCGTTTTCCTGATCTTTTTGGTTGTGTTGACGGTGTGCTCATTCCACAAGAGCGAGTTGGCAATTGTAACCCCCAGATATTTCACTTGAGTGGTGTACTGAACGACAGCACCACTCACTTCAACACAAGGCAGGGTGCTGAGATTTATTGCGTTTATGTGTCGGCTCGATCCCAAAATGATCGCCTGTGTCTTTTCGCAATTCAGAATCAACTTGTTCCTGGATGCCCACGCCACAATTCCGCAGATATCTGCGTTGACTCTAGTGATGTTTTCATGTAGATCTCGAGGCAGACAATGAAGATAGATTAATAAATCATCTGCATAGAAGCTGTACTTACAGTTAGAGAGAACATCCCGAAAATCCGAAATGTACAGAGTAAAAAGCTGCGGTCCAAGAACGGAGCCCTGCGGTACTCCAACGTTGACAAAGGCAAATGAAGAAGTAGAGCGGTCAACAGGATCTCTTGTTGCTTGTTGCCTTCCATTCAGATATGATTCTATCCAACAAAGCGCCANGTTGGAGAACTTTTTAGCTTTTAGCTTTCTCAAAAGAATAGTGTGGTCAACTCTGTCAAAGGCCTTAGACAGATCGAAGAGAACAGAGATAGTGACCATTCTTCTATCCGCTGCTAGTCTTACATCATCAAGTATTCTTATGAGACCTGTTTGAGTTGAGTGGTTTCTCCTATATGCAGATTGATAACGGTCGAATAAATTGCTCTCCTCCAAATAATTCTGTATTTGATCACATACAACTTGTTCGAAGACCTTGGACATGACTGGAAGAATTGCAATCGGCCTGTAATGTTGCAAAGCTGTTGGATTTTTAATTTTTGGTATTGGACAGATAATGGCCTTCTTCCACGCACCCGGAAAGATACCGTGAGACAATGAATTATTGAAAATATGCTCCAATACTGGTAAAATGTATTGTAGGACTAGGCAAATTATGTTCAGCAAAATACCATCATATCCTGTCGTATTAGTTTTTATCTTGTAGATGACCTTCTGTATTGAGTTTGGTGTAATATGTTTCCAATAAAATTCACTATCGTCAAAGTCCGCGAGAGATAGATTTACATTTTCAGATAATGTATTCCTGCCCAAATCTCCAGTGTGTGTAAAGTAGTCGTTCAACTCTTCCACTGTATACGCCAGACACCTACTAGCGTTCTTAACCTTTATGAGCCCAAGATGTTTAAGATGACTCCAGATCGTATTAGGGTCTTTTGCCGTATTAAATATGCTCAGATAATAGTTGTTCTTGGCAGTTCGAACTAAGTTCTGAACATGATTTCTTAGTCTTTTGTAGCCAGCATATTGATCAACGTTCCGCGTTCTCCGCCATCTTCTTCGAACTCTATCTCTGTCCTTCATTGCAGTTTTGATATCAGCTGTCAGCCAGGGAGCAGGGAAATTCTTGAAGATCCTACGTTGTATAGGAGCGTGATCGTCCAAGCATTGTAAAACATAATTATTCAACATATCAACCTTTTTGTCCACAGATGTAGAGTTTATAAGATGCTCCCAGTCCTTAGCTCGTAGATCCGAAAGAAAATCAGATTCTTCGAAGTTTCTGAAATCTCGACAAAAGATTTTTCTACAACCTCCACGTTCTACTCTGATTTTGTAGTGTATATAGATCAAGTCATGTGCTGATAGAAAAGGCACACCTTGCTGCCCAAATCTTGAAATCTTTTCCTGCTCGTTTACGATACATAGATCCAGAAAAGAGCTCGAATTCCTTAGATGATGCGTATTTTGATAAGGGATTAAATACTGACCAGATGACTCTATAAACAATAGTAACTGATTACTATCGTAGCTGACAACAGACATGTCGGAATTGAAATCACCAAAAATGACTGAGTGTCTATAGTTAGCTTGCAAATCCAGGAAAATATTTTCAAATTCATTAAAAAAACCACAGTTAGGTGGTCTATAAACTGTAGCCAACAGAAGCTTGGCCGCATTTTTGATAGTAATTTCCGCCACAATAAATTCAGGCTTGTTGCAATAAGATTCTTCCGACGTCTTCAGGATGACAGCACTAATTGTGTTGCGAATGTAGAAGGCAACTTCACCTCCACCCCTACCTATTCTGTCATGCCGATACAATGTGAAGTCGTTAGGTTTATTATGCAATCTGGAATAAAAGGCTTAAGCCAAGTTTCTGAGAGACAGATTACATGATAGTTTGAGTTACAGAAAAAATGTTTAAATTCATCGAAATGAGCCAGCAATGATTGGCAATTAACATGGCGAATCTGCAAATCTCTTAAACGTGTAGTTCCTTTATCCATAATTGATATTTGCGATACGAGCCGTTATCTTTTTATTTAGAATGGGACATTTTTTTGCATCCGTTGCCTCATGTGCCAAATCATTTGTATTGTTAAGTCGTAGGCAGTTACCACATCTGGGGGCCAGCTCTCGCCTAGTACAATTCTTCATTTCGTGCGCTTCTCCACAGTGTCCACATAATGGAGCAGACTTGCATGTTTTAGCCAGATGTCCAAAGGCAAGACATTTGTAACATTGTAGCACTTGTACATGATCTGCAAACTTACAGGCGTTAAAGCGCAAATAGATCCGATTGCGAGCCATAAATAAATTTCGCACTTCTGGAGAAACCTCCAGCACGCAGCTAGTCGCGCGCTTGTTGTCTTTGGCAGGATATATATAGACAACCTTCAATACATCCGCAGTTTTATTCAGTCCCTGTAAATTTTGCGCAGATATCTCCTTAGCAATCTCTTCTGAGGACATATCAGTCGGAATGCCATATACGATTAATCTTGGGTTCGTCTTAGTGTTTTCAACAATCTTTAATCCAGCTTCTGCCAATCCTTGATGTCTCTTCAATCTTTCCAGATCAGGAAAAATCGCATTTATTCTGATGCAGTTCTTGCGCACAAATGAAACGTTGTTGATCCTTAGCTCGCAGTCGGAAGGCTTGAAGACACGACATAGTGCGTCCTTCGTTGCTTGCGATGTTGGAAAGTCATTTGCTTTGTTCTCTTGCGGCACAACCAAAAAAGAAGTGGAAGCTCGAAATTCAACAGTCGGACCACGCGAAACATGTACCTTGGGTTTAGGCTTAGAGTTAACTGCCGATGCATACGAGACAGACCCACCAGCGACAGACGCGCCTGCTCCCTCCGCTGCAATCTGCACCCGCGATGCATCTTGCTGTCTATCCTCTCTGAGCGCATCCATGACAACTCTCCTAACTTCCCTAATCACGGATGTTTCAGAAGATTTTTCCTCTAATAAATGGGCCAAGACAGATGATACGTCTAAGAAAGCCTCCTTACACACTCTAAATGCAGACTCTATCTGCGCCTTTCTCTCAATAGTGTCTTTACTCGATAGCATAAGTCTGGTGAAAGTTTCCTCATGCTTACTAATTGAGGCCCTAAGTGCATTAATTTTAGAGACAGACATAATAATGCCAGGTGGCAATTTGTCAATCATATTTGACCTACTAGAAGTTCTAGTCATTTTGCTACCATCCCGACATAAGCCAGAAGAATCTTCACCATCCTCGTCGCCCATGGCCAATATGGTAGAAAGCTGTTTTACCCGTTGAAGCTCCCAGAATTCCTTCCACAATCAAATCCAACGGTCCACAGAATTCTCCAATCACGCGCTCACAACCACACACACGCACACGGCTGATAATGTCTGAGTTTGCAATGACGAAAATGTAGCCGTCAAGTAGTAGAAAGAAAAATGCAGTTACCAGGTAGCACACAAACAGAGAGCCAATGAAGATAGGCCAGAAAGTGAGCAAGGCACAACTATAACTAGAAAGAAAAGGCCCCGAAGNGCAGAAAACAGCAGAAATCGGTTCTAAAATGCAGAGCGACACAATACACGTCTGTATTCTACTCACCGTTCCCAGAGAGAGAGAGAGAGAGAAAGAGAGAGAGAGAGAGAGAGAGAGAGAGAGAAAGAGAGAGAGAGAGGAACTGAGGCGCGAAGTCTCACTTCCCAGTCACGTGGAGAGCCAGGGTAGGTGACTGCAGACAGAGGCCACAGCGGAACCTCGGTGTTTTAGCCTAGCGGAACGGGCGGAACGGCGGAACGAACATCAACGAACCGGCCTACGCTGAGACGTGCGGGGTTCCTGCCATCCTGCTGCAGGGTTTCAAGGACCCGCTGCTTATCTTATTGCTGCATCCCTTGGATTGCTATCCCGCCCCGCTGCTTGCTGCTTTACTTATGCTGCTGCAAACTAGTTATAGCCACTGAGAGCGTTCAAATTTCGCGGCCCGCTGATCCTGCCGCCTGCGAGCGAGCTTGCGAGCCGCGCCGCTAATCCTGCGACCTCATTGGTCCCGCGACCTACCCCGCGCGACCTTAGCGCTACACGGGGTATCGACCGCTTATCGAACGAAATCTTCTTGCTCTTCGTTGCGAACAGCTGTGCGAGACACACGCATATTTTCGGGCTCCCGTACGTAAGCGAATCTTCCGTGCCGTCCACGTAGTTTGCCGTACCGCGATTTTACACTTAAGGCGAAGTGATTCTCGCCGAGAGGGTGACCCCGGCGGATTCAAGGGAAGCCAACGAGTGAATCCGGACGGAGAAGACCGGACATGCCGGAGAGCAACAGACGACGGTGAGGTGCCCGTTTTAGTTCTGTTAGCCACAAATCCGCGTTGCACAGGCCTTGTGTCGAGGCTGGTCGCTTGCTTTTCGCGTTTGGTTTGTGACGGCAAGGACGTATCCTTGGCCGTATTCACGATTGTTTTTCGACAGCGGCCAGAATCGGGCTTCACGGGGCTTCGTGGCCGTAGTTGTAGATTCGTAGGTTAAGTGCATGTTTTGTTGTAATTTCGCGAACCTAAGTCAAGCCCTGGAGTGGCGATCCGGCGCCAAGTAGCCTATTCGCGTTATCTGTGTCCGTCTTTTTCTATTTCTTTTTGTATTATTTGTCTAGCAAGCCTATTTGTGTGCGTGTGCCGTGATTGTGGAAACGTATCGCTTGCGTACCGTCAGATCTCGTCTACCGACGACCATCAGCCGCCGCGGTAAGAAATCGTCAAGACGAAATCGGATTTTTCTGCAATCGGCTGGAGTGAGGTGTGT
Source organism: Pseudomyrmex gracilis (assembly GCF_002006095.1). Taxonomy (NCBI): domain Eukaryota; kingdom Metazoa; phylum Arthropoda; class Insecta; order Hymenoptera; family Formicidae; genus Pseudomyrmex; species Pseudomyrmex gracilis. The sequence goes on from NW_018024331.1 coordinate 5,963, forward strand.
GCGAGTCGGAAGCGGTGTGTGGATCGGTAATGAATATTGTGCCGAATTAACGTGCGGATTAACGACGGTTTCGGATGGTGAATTTACAGGACAATTATCGCCGAACTATTAGCGAGCGTACGGTGAATGCGTGTCGCCTTTCGAGCGTATAAGTTGTCCGGGATTATTCGCGGTCGAGTAACGTATCGTGTCGCCGATTTTCCTGACGCCAAGATAAAGAGCGTTTCTAATCATTTTGGGATAAACAATCGGAAGAAGCCACTCCGACGTCGCACCTCCTTCGCTCTGTATCGCGAGTATTTTCTTTCAAGTGCATGCGCGTAGATTAAGAAATCGGCTCGATTTAATCTTTTGGGCCTAGCTACACGAAACCGGCGAAAGCTGCGTGGCAGAGTGAGCCAGTCGACCAAATTGCGATTTTCAACGTAACAAGTAAGTCCGGAATGAATCACGGCTTGTAAAAAGGCGACTGCACGCTATTTTATTGCGGCTTAGTGTTTGCCCTGCACCTCTGCTTGCACTCTCTAGCTGTCTAGCCTGTCTCTAGCTTTGCGCCCCGCGATTGCTATATTCTAGTGCCTGCGCTTGTTATCTCTTGGCTGGAATCCTCGAGTACCGTATCGCGTCCCGCACTTTTGCGGTATCGTTTTGATTCATTAATTTGTCTCGTTAACTCACGTGACACGGTTTGTTAATTATTGTAACTCGTCGTGGACTCCTTGTCTTCTTTTTGTTAATATTATTTTTGGATGTTATCGCCGTAGTGTATTCATCTCTCTGTTCCTTATTTCTTATATATTATTTCTTTATTATCATTCCTGTTATCTTTGCTTTTATATCATTTTGTAACCAATCTTTTTTTTCTACTATTTCTTATATTATTTTTTTATATTATTTTTGCCCTTCTACACGCGTAATAAACTGTCAATTAACTATTGATTCGTGCTGATTAATTACAATTCTCTTTCCTTTCTTTGAGCTTCCTATCGCGAGGTCCAAGGACAGCCTGTATTCCAATTTTTTGCTAAACTCCGCCCCTCTCCGTTCCCAAAAGAGCTAGTCGGCCCGTCGTGCCGAGTGACGCTGATTTTTGACGCGACTCCGCGTCTGGCGCCCAAAACGACACCCAAGTATTCGTCGACTCG
>NW_018024332.1:0-3491 GCF_002006095.1 Pseudomyrmex gracilis
AATCTTATGGTTATAGTAGATTCAAGAGAGTTGAAATAAAAAGTTACTAGTTACCGATAAAATATAACTAAATAAAGTTAAAAGATAAGAGTCTAAAAATGTAACTAGATAAAGTTAAAATTATTTAACTTTTTAACTTTTTAACTTAACTTTTATCTTTTTAACTAGACACTACCCAACCTTGGTAAACACTGCTGATAGCAACAAAAAAACTTGCTAATTACCTATTAGAAAAAAATGATAGAGAAATGACTCATAAAGTCTGCAAAATATGCAGTTTTTATCGGATATCAGATTTCATCAACTTGATCACGAATTAAAGTAACATAATCCTATTATATATTAAATTAAACAAATAAATGCTGGTGTCAGCACAAATTGCTAACTGCGTCGTAGACAATAACAATTGTTATATATGACTCATAAATTCTGCAACACTGCACTTCTGTCGGATATCAGATATTATCGATTTTGTCACATCAAAAATACGCACTATGCGCAAAGTTGCAGAGGTGCAGTTTCTAGCGAGACGGAAAGTTGCAGAATTGCAATTGTTTTAGCAAGAAATAACAAAGACGTAGTATTCACTTTTTAAATTTTATTCATGATGGAAAATATTATTTACATGCATCATATATAACACCTTTTAAAGCGCATTCTAATAATTTGCAATTTATAATCGCGCTACTGTTGTACACTCCACTCTGATATATGTAAAATTTTCTTTTAATGTTGCCTAACAATAAGACAACTACAAGAAATATGTTTTCAGCATGTGCCGCGGTATGTAACATTATACGCAGAGCGCGTAAAGTTGCAGAGTTGCAGTTTTTAGCGAGAACGTGCAAAGTTGCGGTGTTTAAATTTTTTTAGCGCAAAGTAACAAAGCCCATTTTACTATTCATTTTTCTATATTTCTATTTTATTAAGATTGTTTCTATGTATAAGCAGTATGTAACAATATACGCGCGTAAAGTTGCAGAGTTTTAGCAAGAGTGCAAAGTTTCTTCATGAAAAATAGTATTTACATGCATCATATATTTCCACGAAAATAAATTTCCAAATTTTGTGTATTTATTTGTTATGTTTAGTATATTTAGTTTTGTCTTTGAATGTGTTCTTATGTAATATATGTATATTTATAAGGAAAGTCGGGAATCGGGGTAGGATCAAAGGTTGCACCTTAAAATCTCACAGTTGTAGTATAAAAGAGACTTTATTCGTTCTATGTTTATATTTCCACGGAATAAATTTACTAACATTCGTATTTATTTATTTTTAGTTTACTTAGTTTGTCTTTTGAATCTGTTCGTATGTAGTATATAGTTATAAGGACAGTCGGGAATCGAGGGTGGGATCAAAGGTTGCACAGTAAAAAACTCACAGGTGTAGTATAAAAGAGTATTTATTCGTTTTGATCATATAAAAAACTTTATACAAATCTAACAAAAAACAAAAGATATACAATATAAAAACTATAAACATATAAACAAAAAGTACAAAATTAAACGTAATAAAAGAGATATGTGTGTGTGTGTGTGTGTNAATCGTACGGTGTCGAATAATTTGGTGTCGAATAAATCTGTGTCGAATCGAGCGGTGTCGAATCGTACTGTGGTCAATAGAGTATCACCCGTTGTACACTCCACTCTGATATATGTAAAATTTTCTTTTAATGTTGCGTAACAATAAGCCGACTACAAGAAGTATGTTTTTAGCATGTGCCGCGGTATGTAACATCATACGCAGTGCGCGTAAAGTTGCAGAGTTGCAGTTTTTTAGCGAGAACGTGCACAGGTGCGGTGTTTTAATTTTTAGCGCGAAGTAACAAAGCCTATTTTACTATTCATTTTTTTATAATTCCATTTTATTAAGATTGTTTTTATGTATAAGCAGTATGTAACAATATACGTGCGTAAAGTTGCAGAGTTTTAGCAAGAGTGTGCAAAGTTTCTTCATGAAAAATAGTATTTACATGCATCATATATTTCCACGAAAATAAATTTTCTAATTTTGTGTATTTATTTGTTATGTTTAGTATATTTAGTTTTGTCTTTGAATGTGTTCTTATGTAATATATGTATATTTATAAGGAAAGACGGGAATCGGGGTAGGATCAAAGGTTGCACCTTAAAATCTCACAGTTGTATAAAAGAGACTTTATTCGTTCTATGTTTATATTTCCACGGAATAAATTTACTACCGTGTGTATTTATTTATTTTTAGTTTACTTAGTTTGTCTTTTGATTGTATGTAGTATATAGGTATAAAGACAGTCGGGAAGGGTGGGATCAAAGTTGCACAATAAAAACTCACAGGTGTAGTATAAAAGAGTATTTATTCGTTTTGATCATATAAAAAACTTTATATAAATCTAACAAAAAACATAAGATATACAATATAAAAACTATAAACATATAAACAAAAAATACAAAATTAAACGTAATAAAAAAGATGTGTGTGTGTGTGTGTGTGTATCTCCTGGCAACGAGGACATCCCTGTAACAAGACACATATATGATTAATTATGCAATACACAATAGTATACTTTTTATTTGACTAATATAATGAGTATTTTTTATCTATTGTGGTTCCGGAGATGGAGGAAGAGTGTTGTTGGACATGTGAATCTCCCCAAGTGCAGTGTTCAGTTGTTCTTGAATCCCCTCTACATGTTGTACCTTCATTTGGAGTATTTGCGTGATATCCCTGATGATATTGTTGGCTATATTTCTGAAACAGAAAAATACAATGTATACTTTCTAAAACTAGTTAATCGTACGTGATAGTTGTATAAAAAGTTAAAAATATTATTGATGTACAGACGGCGTCATTAATTCGAAGAATAAGCGCGGGGATCACATAAAAAGTCCAGTTGATTCAAATATCCATTAGTCCCTTAATCGGGTGTCCAGTTGTGAACACTCGATTGCTACTAGTTAGTTAGTACGGCGTTCGTTGGCGCTACGAGCAACCGCCCCGCTTGCCCTCCAATCCCCGCGCCTATTCTTCGAATTACTGACGCTGTCTGTACTTACAAGTTGTGGGGAAGATGACTGCCAGTCCACTCAAATTCGGCCCCTTCATCTTTTTTTACAATCTTCTCTATTGTTTGTTGCAATCGGCGAATCTTTACCATTAGCGTATCCACCGTGTTAGCTAGGATACATGCCGCCGGTGCCATTGATTCGCCGATCTTGTTGCACTCTCGTACAATGTCCATGTTTTAGATGAGACTGAGTAGCAGTCATCAAGCAGCTCATCTTTATATACCTTATTCTTTAAATGTATTTAGAATCTGTGTGTCTTTTTTGCGTCCTGAAACGGGCGGGTTCCGTTTGACCACAGTACGATTCGACACCGCTCGATTCGACACAGATTTATTCGACACCAAATTATTCGACACCGTACGATGACCACAGTACGATTCGACACCGCTCGATTCGACACAGATTTATTCGACACCAAATTATTCGACACCGTACGATTCG
>NW_018024332.1:7976-11941 GCF_002006095.1 Pseudomyrmex gracilis
CGGAGATGGAGGAGGAGTGTTGTTGGACATGTGAATCTCCCCAAGTGCAGTGTTAAGTTGTTCTTGAATCCCCTCTACATGTTGTACCTCCATTTGGAGTATTTGCGTGATATCCCTGATGATATTGTTGGCTATAGTTCTGAAACAAAAAAATATAATGTATACTTTCTAAAACTAGTTAACCGTACGTGATAGTTGTATAAAGAGTTAAAAATATTATTGATGTACTTACAAGTTGTGAGGAAGATGACTGCCGGTCCACTCAAATTCGACCCCTTCATCTCTCCTTACAATCTCCTCTATTGTTTGTTGCAATCGGCGAATCTTTAACATTAGCGTATCCACCGTATTAGTTAGGATAAATGCCGCCGGTGCCACTGATTCGCCGATCTCGTTGCACTCTCGTACGATGTCCATGTTTTAGATGAGACTGAGTAGCAGTCATCAAGCAGCTCATTTTTTTATACCTTATTCTTTAAATGTATTTAGAATCTGCGTCTTTTCTCGCGTCCTGAAGGATGATAAACTTTTATCAGACTGCTACGTTTGTACATAGTCTATCTGTTTCTCTCCAGCTCTGCGATTATTGTATGCCTAAGTGTGCATGAAATTAAAAAGTACAACCATGTCGCGTCAAAACGCTGTTCGTCGGATCATGTTGCATATAAACGTGTCGAAAATGCGCGAATGTACAATAGCACACTTAGAATCTGTGTGTCTTTTCTCGCGTCCTGAAGGATAATAAACTTTTATCAGACTGCTACGGTTGTACATGGTCTATCTTCTTGGCGCCAGCTCTGCGATTATTTTATACCGAAGTGCGCATGAAATTAAAAAGTACAACCATGTCGCAACAAGACGCTGTTCGTCGGATCATGTTGCATATAAACGTGCCAAAAAAATGCGCGAATGCACACGTGTTCTTCTCGATAACAAAATGGTTTATCTGCTTCATTGCAGTTATATGAAAATTTATACCACCATGGCCAAAACTGACATATCGTGTAACACTAAAAAATACAAATCATGTTTAACCATAAACAAACCATGTTTAACCATAATCGAACTATAAACGAACCATGTTTAACCATAATCAAACCATGTTATCATAATCGAACCACAAAATAAACCACAGACAAACCATGTGTAACTAAAAGCAAACCATAAACGAACCATGTGTAACCATAAGCAAACTATAAACAAACCACGTTTAACCATAAAATGAACCATGTGTAACCACAAACAAACCATGTTTAACCATGTTTAACCATGTTTAACCATAAACGAACCATGTTTAATTATAATTGAACCATAAACGAACCACGTTCAACCATAAACGAACCATGCTTAACCATAATTGAACCATAAACGAATCACGTTCAACCATAAACAAACCATGTTTAACCATAATTGAACCATAAACAAACCACGTTCAACCATAAACGAACTATGTTTAACTAGAAACGAGCCATGATCAACTATGAAACCACGTTAAACCGCGATTAATAACGTTAATNTATATAAATATGCTATGAAACAAAGTAGTAAATGTACAACTAAAATTGTTGCATATAACATTTTATTGTCGTTTAGACCACCAAGTAAATATTTTAAATACAGTTTGTAATGCGCAATGCTTCACATGTTTTTCACATCGTAGACAATTCAATACATTTAATTTATTTAAAGAAGCAATATCGTTGTAGTCGGCATCCAATGTTTTAATAAGTAATCCACGTCGTACATCACTATCGAGAATATCAGCTAGCCAGTTACATTTTTCAGGACCTTTAACATAGACAAGTGAAGATGCGTTGTCATCATTTTCTGCAGTGTCGCAAATAGCTGTTGTAATCAAATGTTTCGCTCTGCGGTATGCAACATTTCCATCTTCCCAACGCAGCCTGTGATGATGCGTTGATCATCAACCAAGAAGCAGCTGACTTGTCTGATCTTGCAAGTGAATTCCACGAAAAGGGGCTTTCAAAAATGTAATGCGAGAGAACAATACCTTTTCGCAATACGCCACTTCTTTGACAATAAATGTTTTCCCGACGACAAATCCTTGTAGGTCTACAAACGTCGGCACATCCATGATGATGTAATTGTGTGACCGATAAAAGACGACTGCTGTCTATTGATANCGAATCGTACGGTGTCGAATAATTTGGTGTCGAATAAATCTGTGTCGAATCGAGCGGTGTCGAATCGTACTGTGGTCAATAGAGTACCACCCTCCTGAAACATGATGAACTTTTATCAGACTGCTACGTTTGTACCTGGTCTATCTGTTTCTCTCCAGCTCTGCTATCATTGTATACCTAAATGTGCATGAAATTAAAAAGTACAACCATGTCGCGTCAAGACGCTGTTCGTCGAATCATGATGCATATAAACGTGCCAAAAAATGCGCGAATGCACACGTGTTCTTCTCAATAACAAAATGGTTTATCTACTTCATTGCAGCTATATAAAAGTTTATACTACCACGGCCAAAACTATCGTGTAACACTATATGTTACACGACATATCGTGTAACACTAAAAAATACGAATCATGTTTAACCATAAACAAACCATGTTTAACCATAATCGAACTATGAACGAACCATGTTTAACCATAATCAAACCATGTTATCATAATCGAACCACAAAATAAACCACAGACGAACCATGTGTAACTATAAGCAAACCATAAACGAACCATGTGTAACCATAAGCGAACCATAAACAAACCACGTTCAACCATAAAATGAACCATGTGTAACCACAAACAAACCATGTTTAACCATAAACAAACTATGTTTAATCATAATTGAACCATAAACGAACCACGTTCAACCATAAACAAACCATGCTTAACCATAATTGAACCATAAACGAACCACGTTCAACCATAATCCAACCATGTTTAACCATAATTGAACCATTTTTTTTTGTTTTTTTTATACGTGGAGAAAATCCATTACGGATACCCTGACCCTCAGGGGATGAGGGCCAGGGTTATGTGGGACTCCTTCCTCCCCACCCCAGCGGGTGAGAAAGGGAGGGTATATCCACTAAAACCCCCACGAGGTGTCTTCTCTGCCCTTGGCGGGGAGGAGCCCGAGAATTCCTTGCTCAGAATGCACGCGAGCTCCTCCCTCGGGCTTGACTACTCGGAGGGGAGAGACTAGCGCCCCTCCTTCTCCGATAGTGATGTACTGGTTGGCGGCGCAGCGGGACATCCACCACCGCGCCGCCCCTTCTCGTGGGGCCGTGTGCAGGACAGGCCAGGACCCCCATCCTGATCCGTCACAGCCCCCGCGGTGGCCTGGTCGCCCTAAGGCCCAGGGGCCTTAAGGCACAAGCAGCTGGGTGGACGGTACCACCCGGGAAGGCCACCGCCTCCGTTCTTCTCGCTCCGGAGATGTCCCCCGGGGCAGCGGGTTGACGGTGAGAGCCGGCTCCCACAACAGCGCCCGTCACCTCGACTCCCCCCATCTCCCCCACGGGGGAAGAGGAGAGGGAGCTACTGTTATTGGGACCCCTGATCCCGGGGACGCGCGCGGGGAGCGGATGCCACCCGGCAACCCGCCCGCACGCGCCCCCGAGGTCCCCGCCGAGAAACGGGTGCCCTCTCCCGCTCCCGTTCCTCTTTCTCCTTCTGCTCCATTGTGATGGAGCAGATCCATCACAATGGAGCAGAAGGAGATCACTGCCTCTCGCCGGTCTTTGTCCCCGGAGGCCAATGCTCGCATTAGGCCCTCCAAAGACAAGTCCGGTCCAATCGCGTCGACCAGCGCTCGGCGGTCTTCTGCCCACCGATGCGACTCAGGTACTCCCCGAAGCATCCATGCCCGGTAAGCACCTGAGTCACCCTGTAGGTGAGATGGCCGGGTGATACTCTATTGACCACAGTACGATTCGACACCGCTCGATTCGACACAGATTTATTCGACACCAGATTATTCGACACCGTACGAT
>NW_018024332.1:12291-14992 GCF_002006095.1 Pseudomyrmex gracilis
GAATAAATCTGTGTCCAATAATTTTGTGTCCAATAATTTGGTGTCGAATCGATCGGTGTCGAATCGTACTGTGGTCAAACGGAACACGCCCGAGATGGCCGACCCCGTTCTCTAACCATACCTCAAGATGGGGTCGAACCACCGCGACGACTTCTTGGACGGCCGCGCGCGGTTCGTCTAAGTGCTGCTCCCAATCGAGCAGCTGCCGTCGGGCCTGGCGCTTGGCGTTGGCAAGAGCCTCCTGCAAGATGTTGTCTGCAACGCACTCCTGTAGCAGTTCGGCTCGGCGAGCATATCTCGCCGAGTACATTTTTGCCAGGAGGTACTTCCGCCAGCACACCCGCCGTCTCCGTTGCCACTGTGCGGAAGCCGCATATAGCACGGAGGGCAATGACTCTCTGGGCGGCGCGGAGTTAAGCAAACGCGCTCCGCGCCCCCGCGCCATAATTGAACCATAAACGAACCACGTTCAACCATAAACGAACTATGTTTAACTAGAAACGAGCCATGATCAACTATGAAACTACGTTAAACTGCGATTAATACCGTTAATCTATATACATATGCTATGGAACAAGGTAGTGAATGTACAACTAAAATTGTTGCATATAACATTTTATTGTTGTTTAGACCACCAAGTAAATATTTTAAATAGTGTGTAATGCGCAATGCTTCACATGTTTTTCACATTGTAGACAATTCAATACATTCAATTTATTTAAAGAAGCAATATCGTCGTAGTCGGCATCCAATGTTTTAATAAGTAATCTACGTCGTACGTCACTATCGAGAATATTGCTAGCCAGTTACATTTTTCAAGACCTTTAACATAAACAAGTGAAGATGCGTTGTCATCATTTTCTGCAGTGTCGCAAATAGCTGTTGTAATAAAAAATATTTCGCTTTGCGGTATGCAACATTTCCATCTTCCCAACGCAGCCTGTGATGATACGTCATCAACCAAGAAGCAGCTGACTTGTCTGATCTTGCAAGTAGATTCCACGAAAAAAGGTTTTCAAAAATGTAATGCGAGAGAACAATACCTTTTCGCAATACTGTCACTTCTTTGACATAAATTTTTTTCCGACGACAAATCCTTGTAGATCTACAAACGTCGGCACATCTATGATGATGTAATTGTGTGACCAATAAAAGACGACTGCTGTCTATTGATACATACTGTGGTTTTTAAACCATTTTCAGATTATGGAGGAAAGAAGCGCTGATGTCACAGTTTATGTAATTTTGCGTATTACGTTCGTTAACGAGTTGTATTCAACCACACGATCGTGCACAATAAGACAATAGGCTGTAATATTTGCCAATATATTTTCTTTGCAATCAAATTCAATCCGCACATCGACGGTTGCACTTTTGACAGCCTCGTTTTGACGTGAGCAATCAATGACCACTAAAAGACCACATTGCAGAAAGTTGTAAATTGTGAGAAATGGTACGACAACACTACAACCGTAGTACGTTTTACGGAAATTTGTGTACATATCGTACAGAACGGCATGTTTGTTTCTATCAAAATCTAAATGCAAGTCGTCATAAAGATAGAATTCAGAGTTGAGATAAAGTTTTACGTTGGTCAATTGACAATGATCGAATCGCGTGACATCTGCTGACATATCGTTCCTTCGAGCAGTCTGTAGCGCAAATATGACGTATCTCGGTTTCTTAAGTTGTGTCGCCGTTTTTACGGCCCACAAGGCAGAATCTCTCTTTAGTAGACACCCTGTATATTACAATATTTCCTAAGAAGCGTCTGTGAAAAAATGCATCTGTAATCGGATTACATTACACGGTACTTTCGAATGCACAATTGCATCTAAAGATGGAATCAAGAGACGCGGTAGCGTCTCGACGCCAAGTACATAAAAGTATCCGCTACATGAGTGTCACTGTCTGAATGAGTGTCACTGTCAAGACGCTGCCGTCACAGATTTCTATACTACACTAGATCGCTAACTTAGGTAGTGGGGATGAAGCCACCAATCATCATTATCCGCATTACAAATGGCTGAACTTCCTGTCAACACCTATAATTTCGTATATTTTTAGTATAGAAATATGTCATTTACATCGCGTTATATTGTGTGTGTAAGAAACGTCAGTGGTGTAACAAAATAAACGTCAACGCTTTTTTAAGGCAACGGAGTCGACATAAAAAATGCCACAAATTTGTTGTTTAAAATCGTGTAAAAATAAATAAAGAATAAAGAATAAAGAATCAGTTTACATTAAATTTACACAATTTGTAACTTTTAACTTGTTGGTATAAAAAATAAAAATTTAATTTATTTAAAAGTTGGTGCAGTATAGAAATGTGTGAAGTTGGCGCGTCCGTATTCCAAATGGCGGCGTATCCTAACTCGGCTTCACTTTTTGCCTATCCCCACTACCTAAGTTAGCGATCTAGTGTAGTATAGAAATCTGTGCGCTGCCGTGTATCTTATCTCAAGTTTTTACTCGGCGAATCTTTGACATAAAATATTTCGTTAAGGAAACCATCAATGAAAAAAATAACTTTACTTGTCTTAATAAATGTCATTACAAGCTTTCNATTGCGAGAAGTGCGAATCAAATTGGTTCAGTCAATCCAGAGATCTAAAATATTACACGTCAAAATGCAAGATTCTGTCACGAAAATTCTTAAGAATATTCAGTCTTTAAGATTATTCAGTCTCACGTACAC
>NW_018024333.1:0-1833 GCF_002006095.1 Pseudomyrmex gracilis
TTTCTAAAAAGATGTCATAAGTCTATCTATGTTCCACTGAATTTTCAATATTATTTATAGCATAATCTTAGAATTACAAAAATTTAGAGATGCTTTTATATAAAAACGTGATGAAGGTCTCTACCATACAAGAATTCAAATTAAATTAAGTAATCCTTTTTGAAAGAAATTAAGTTATATTCAGAATAATTAATGGTCCGAATAAAATTTAAAGNATCGGTATGATAATCTCTATTTCAATATCGTTTTACATATCTTTAAGAATAAATGGTACTAGTGTTTAAGCTAATAAATTGCCGTTGCTTCAGTTTTCGAAAATTTTCAAATAAAATTAGATAATATTTTTTTATTTTCAAAGTTTTCTAAAAGATAAAGCGTCGATTTAATACTTTTTATAAGTGAATTTATAAGTGAAGCGTGCACGAACTCATATTTTTAACAACATTTTTGTTTATAATTTTGTAAACTGTTTTTGTTGCAGAAATCGTACCTTAAAAGTATCGGCGGCAATTGTGGACATCGCGCTCTACGTACAATGTTGAGTACAATTATGACTGACGACTTGGCAATAAAATTTAATTTTGAAGGCAGAAGAGGAAAGGATTCATTCAAACAATTAACTATATGGAACATCATTGCTGGTAAACTGATTTAGGGAAATTCTTATTTTTATAAATTTTGACTAAATTATTATGAAAAACTAATATATATTTTTATGTTACTTCTTTTTTTTAAATATTGCTTATGAACAAGACAAGACATATAACAGAAAACAGGCTGAGAAAACGGCAGGTGATTGGTTGAAGCAAGCTAAAAAAAGAATTGGAGATGCAGCGAAAAAGTACGTGTACGAACAATAATATGAAGTGAGCAGATTAATAAATTTAATTATCAATTTGCTCACTGTCAAATTATATTCCGGTAGATCGAACGACTTTTTTTTATTGTAGGATAAATGCACTAGTAATATATAAATGGACAGTCATCAGTCAATAAACACTTTTCTGAGAAAGACAAATAANACACTTATTTCTTATTTGTATAAATGAGAAATTTATTTTCTTCACTTTGAGAAATTAAAAAATTTTACTATTTAGTTTATTAAAGATTATAAATTTTTTAAGTAAATTAAGTAAAACTGTCACGTAAACCAAGATGGCCGTCATGTTTGACAGCTGATTGAGTTGTAAGGTTTTTTCTTTGTCTGCCTTATTTGCAGCCAAAAACACAACAATATTTTGGCATATTGGTTTTCGTTTCTTTTAATGTGTGCTTTATGCCGTCAACCGCCATATAACCTTCACTACTTTGCTGAACTGCTGAATTGCTATCTGCGCATGCATCGTCGCGCACGTACATAAGTATATAGGCAATGATTGGATGAACTCTCCTTATCGTCAAAATCAACCAATGAAACTTGCATTCCACAGTACCCCCATTGTACGTAGATTTTGTAGCCATTATCTACGCTGAGATCGCGCGAGCTAGCGGTCTAGTGTAGTATATAGAAGTCTGTGGTACGCACCGAAAAGTTGCTCGTGGATATTCGCTAGTGTACGGAGCGGAAAAGTGATTACACATTCTCTTAGGGCTGGCCGCTCTCATTCTTCTCTCTGCTCATACTCTCATAGTAGTGGGCATTAACTAAAAGCCAAGAGATGGATAACACAAGAACTAGACGGGAAAAATCGATGTCTGCGCAGGAACTTCCGTACCTATGCTACATTCTCATTGGCCCAAATAGTCCTATGCTAAGCATATAAACTCTATGCCATCTTGTGTGCGATAGCAGAGAGAAGCCTGAGAGCGGCCACGGCCATAAGAGTTTCTGTC
>NW_018024333.1:2718-7196 GCF_002006095.1 Pseudomyrmex gracilis
CAGACCGGCGGAGCGACGGAGACAGCACCTGGATGCATATCGTTCCGTCCTTTAGAAGACGCGGACAACTCCTCTCACAGAACGCTGGGTCTATTTATATATAAGTCTATGGCACGGACAACGGTCTCGCTTGTGTGCGTATCCCCACCACGTCGGTGTTCTCATAGCACGGAATAGAACCATGTCCACAAACTTAGCACGGAATAGAACCATGTCCACGAAAAGCTATGACAGAAACTCTTATGGCCGTGGCCGCTCTCAGGCTTCTCTCTGGCGATAGTCTTATGTAGCGGTACTCAATCGTAAAGTGGTCAATTGTGCCGTGGTCAATCGTACAGTATGCTAATCTTGCTGTGTCCAATCGGACTGTGGGCAATCGTACGGTGGTCAATCGTACCGTGGTCAATCGTGCAGTATGCTAATCTTGCGTAGTGTCCCTGGAATACAGAGTCTGGCCATATCGGTGACATCTTTTCATTGGTTTACTTTTAAAATGGTGGCACCAATCAAAGTGCAAGCGGGAGCGCACATACATTTAAAGAATGATAAAAGTAAAATATTGGAAAACGAAGTTAATTAATTGTGTACTTTAGTAATTATAAATAATAATACTTTAGTAATTATAAAGACAACATACTTATATTTTTACATGTATTTTATATCTTATTACAGTAATTAAACAACATGTATGTATGTAGTTAAATTCATGTATTCTGTAAAGAAAAAATGAAAATATATATACAAGTTAAATTATATTATTGTTTATATTAGATATTGGATAAATTACCAAATGTATCAGGAAGAGTTGAAAGGCCAATATACGACATTGTACTTTGATCGATTTGTTTGCCTGACATTAAACTCATTTCATCGACTGCAAGCATGCAATCTTTTTCCCTATCATTTGTAGTTTGTGATACTCGTTGTTTTAACATGTCAAATATTTGATCAGAAATTCCAGGTTTAAAATTAAAATCCTGTAATCTTCTTCTAAGCGTACGTCCTGATGGTAATGGAATGCCTTGACTTATTAATTCCTGATAACCGCTATTTCCATACGATAGTCTTAATCGCAAAGCCTTTTTAATAGTATTGTTGGACCATTTGTGACCTCGTACAGATCGCAAATTGAGAGCTTTTACTTGATCTGTGTTCAGTATTTTACTAAAGTTTTTACTTTGTTTCAGAATTTCATTTTCTACAGCCAACTTTCTTTTTTCATATATTAGTCTTTTCACATGTTTCAGCAGAGTCTTTTTCGACTTATCCAATGTATTAATAATAACATTAGCTTTGTCAAGTTTTATTTTTGTTTCTTTAGCTTCTTTTAAAACTTTTTCCATGTTAACTGCTCTAAAGGATAGAAAAGACACAGATATTGCTGCTTCTGAAATAGGTTCTGCTTCTTCCTCTTTCACATCTTTATGTATTTTTTCTACATTTTGAATACATGGTTCATTAATATCTTCTATTTCCTTCAATATCATATTATGTGATAAATTCTCATAATTTGTTATTATACTATGTTATTTTCAATCTGTAATAGATAATTATATATTATTAATTATACATTTTTAATAACTTTTCTTTAAAAAACATACATTTTAATAAAGAGAAGTTTAAAAACGTCTTTTAATAAAAACAATCTAAACTTACATTTGGAGAAGCTAAATCCATGTTGTTGGCATTGATGGAAGGTATACTATTTTTATAATTAAAAATTGTAGGAACTGCTGTGCTTTTTAGTTTTTTTTACCATCAATTCGTGGTTTTTCCCACATTTCAACCGCAAAATGTGTCTGTTGTATAGTGATATTATTATACTTACAATATTTAAAACAATATTTATACAACTAATATATATAATATATGTAATAGTTTCTTAATATAATTTACAAAGAAAGTAAAGCTTACCTCACATATGAAATGGACTTTTGTTAGATCCAAATCTATTCCAATATTGTCGATCTATTTTTGTCTTTTTTCTACATTTCTTGGCAGACAATGCATTAAATATTTTTTTTTCCATGAATTTGAACATTGAGGCACACAACAATGAGGCATAATTTATTCTGTAATTAAACTTTATGATTACAATTGACATTATTTTCAGATTAAGAAAAAAATAATGAATATATTTTAATCTCCTGACCAATTTTATACTTCAAGTTTCATATATTGTATATTAATCAACTTTTGTTTATTACTTACTTTCTCTTTACGTCTTATTATAATGTCTTAATAATAAAACTTCACTTTTCTAGCACATTTTTGTGTTACGTCTTACTTGGATCCATATATGTAATACTTCTATATTGCTAGTACGGTGCCGACCTGAAGCCCAAATGTTACGGTGCAGACAATATAGTAGCCTCTCTCTCGCGCAAGGTCCAGCTGCTTTGTGCGCATGCGGTGAACATTCAAGCACGCTTGGGCATTTCTCTTTCTCGCGTTCTTTCTCTCACTTTCTAATGCTTTGTCTCGCTCGCACTTGCTTAGTAGACGCACCTGCGCATAATGACGCTCGACTATCTATGCCCGTATTTGGACTTCGTGCGTCTCTCTTTCTCGGGCCTCGTGCCTCTCATTGCGAAGATACGCGACTAGCAATATAGAAGTATTATATATATGCTTGGATCTTACTACATCCTCACTACATTGGCATCCCCACTACCATTAGACGCCATTTTAAGGGAGATGGCCAGACTCTGTATTCCAGGGACACTAATCTTGCGGTGTCCAATCGTACTGTGGTCAATCGTACCGTGTCCCATCGTACGGGGCCAATAGTACGTGTGCAATCGTACCGTGGTCAAACCTTTGACTATATAAACCTGGACTGCTAGTGGCAAAAAAAAGTTGAAGTCAACATGTGTAAAGAGTGCCATGGCCTTATACCAAGAACTAAAGTATCATGACGTCACGGCCGTAATCTGTACATTGGAAACTGGGAAGATTAGGTTTTGTTTATGCAGGCAATAACCTTTAACTTATGCCAAAACCGGTAAAGTTTAACTATAGAATTTCAATGCTTCTGTTTATACAAAATTATCAAATGCGTTTATTTTTTTTATACGCAAGTACTATGCTTACAAATTCTTTATATGTTATTGGTATTACAAATTATTTATATATGTTAATATCTTCTTACAACAAATTATTTATATATGTTAATATCTTCTCACAACTTCCCACATAGCACGTAATATTACTGCAATATCACAGTAAAATTGCAATATATCAGTAATATTAGATATTATAATATAATATTACAAGACCGGCCCAGTGGTCTCGCGGCCTGAGGGCTGCGAGTGGGAGATCCCGAGTTCGAATCCACACCGTCGGATTTTTACGGGCCGGTCTCTTTCAAGTCGAGTTTATCGATTGAAAAGCGAAATGAATCGGGCCTCCAAATAGATCGTGGATATAAATGGATTGTGGATATAAAAGTGGAGTGTTGAAAAATATTGTAACCCTGAGGGGAATCAATTAAACTTCCTTTATCCTTTTTATCCTTAATATAATATTACAATAATATTATCGACATATTACATTTACATATAATAATAAAATATTACGGTAATATTGTATTGCATTTCAAGTAGCAATATTATATATATCAAATGTTTTTATTATGTCTTCTAAACGTTAGAGATGTTATTTAACGTGATTTACCATTTGGCACGTTGCATACATTGCATTGGACTACCCAGTAAAAAATTTTCCATGTATAAAATTGTATGGACATATTCGGTATATAAATATGCATAATTTTAGATATAATAAGTTTAATTTGTGTATAAGTATATATGATTATATATCAAAAATTTTTTAAAAATATAGTAAAAATATAGTTTTATACAATTTTTTTTGTATCTAATATGATACTAATAGAGTTATTGTGTAATTTGATATGGAATATCTCTGAAGCCATCCTCTTAAAAAAAGAAATTCTCCGTGTATAAAATTGTATAGACATATTCGGCACATATAAATTTGCATAATTAGATATAATTATTTTAATTTGTGTATAAGTTTATATGAAGAATTTTTTACCGGGTATGAATAAAATATTTTAAAACTAATAAATTTTTGTATGATATGTCGCGAATATCTTTTTCAGTAATATTACTCAAACGTATGTATCACTCTGCACTATACTGTTTGAATAATTATTAATGAAAAATATATCCGTAACATTTATAAAATTATATATAGACATATATGTATATGTATACAGGGTGTCCCAGAATTGGTTTAACATCTCTCGTAGACAGGTAGAAGGAATAAAACTGAGGTGAAAAGTCCTATACCATTTTGCTAAATTCGCAATAGTTATCGAGATTTTAATTAACAAAGATCCGCGAATAAGCGTGCATCGGGCTGTCTTACGCGCGTAGGACAGCCCGGCGCGCTTCACACAATTACATTTTAATATGTATATGTTATAGTATATGCTGTTATATTAGCTCCTCCCA
>NW_018024334.1:0-2350 GCF_002006095.1 Pseudomyrmex gracilis
CTGAGGACACTACAACAATTGTGTTTAAAAAGAGAATGTCGTAAGGATTACATGCTTTAATTCCAAATGGAAGTCATAATTGGCCATTGTCAATGGCTGGAAATAGAAATAAATAAAAATAAGCTCAGAAGAAGTACCTTACATATAACGATAACCTTAAGGATAAGTGTTTTAAGGCTGTATAAATGTAAAGAAATAGAAATATAAAATTATTGAATAAGATAAATAAAAATGTAGCATATAAAAGTATGATGTTAGAGAAAAATATTGGATAAGAACTTTGAATTCCTTTATAATAAAAAAAAGGTTTCAGTTAATTACTATATATATTCGTGATGGAATTAATCAAAATGGTATTTNAAGTATTGAAATAGAAATTATTATTCTTATTCAGTTTAATGAAAATGAGTTAGATGTTGAAAGGTCAAATAGTCTAAATAAATTTGTTATTATAAATATAAATTTTAGTAAATTTTATGGGCATTGAGAGTAACTGTAAAGATGCTAGTTTAGTATAAATAAGATCATTTATAATGAAAGTTAAAAAAAAATTTTTTACCCGTTGGTGGGCTAAGTATAATAGAGAAATGAATTGATGAAATTAATAAGTATAATAAAACTATGTTTAAACATAATAAAAGTATTCAAAGTAAATGTCCTATCTGTGGTATATAAGAATATTAAATTGAAAATTTTAAAATTGACAATTTAATATTTTTATGAACTAATTCTTACATTAAAAATAATCTTTAATTTACTATAGGTTGATTTAAAAAATCAAAACTTACATTTTCAGTCATTAAATTTACTATATGGGCTAACCCAATTATGAGTTTGATAAAACTTATTTTGTAAAATTTTTACTTTTTGTTGATTTGACAACAATAGGTATAAATCTGTNGTTAATGCAGCAGATTTCTAACCATTGTCTACAAAATAATCCAGGTCCATTTATTCAGATTAATTTTTGATTTAGTCGGCCTAAGGTAGATCGGCCTAAGATATCTATTTTGATTCCTAGGGATGGAACAGTTTATGAGTAAATTACATCTGTAGATGTGGTTAATCTTTGAATAGGGTATTTAAAAAGAATAACGCAACGGTTGTCAACATCTAATAGGNGTATTTAAAAAGAATAACGCAACGGTTGTCAACATCTAATAGGCTGGAAGAAAAATTGTTTTTGGTTGATATAAACGAATCAAATTCTAGGTTTATAATATCAGAATATTCGTATGATCAGTATCATTGCTGACTTAGGGCGTTACTNTTTACGTTGTTTATTAATATTTCATCTGTATAANACAGAATTTTAATNGATGGAATAACAATAAAAATTACTGTAATCGTACAAACAACAGTCCATAAGATTTCAATACTGTTTCCTTCTAGAAAAAATTGATTAGTAAGATTATTGTATCAGAATGATAATATAAATTAAAAAATTAATTTTCTGTACTAACATATAAAACTATTATTGTAAAGTCGTGAAAAAAAATTAGTATATCGTAGATAAGAGTAGTGGAATTTTGAAGGCCTATGATTTATGTATTACTTTTTAATAAAAATTTAGATTTTATATATGATATTTAACACAATAGAACTTTTTCTNCCATATTAAATTAACTTGTTGAAGGAATTTTATTGTAACTATGAAACATAAGAGAATAGGATGGTATTCATTTAATAAATAAATTTTGGTGGAATATAAAAATAATGTTTTGTTTGGATGCTAAAGATTCTCACCTAATAAAAACACATAAACTTAATCTTATAATTAAAATAAGTGAACCTCTTTGATTAAATAATAATTTATGAAATAAATGTGTCAGGGTAATTTCTGTTTTGGCAAGATATCCCTCTAAGTCCTAAGAACTTGTAAAGGAAAATGGTTATGTTTACAACAGTAAAGATTGGTAAAACTTAAATATTTAATCAAAAATTATTGAGAGCGTAACCAGTAATAAGAGGGACTCAGTGAATGAATCCTAAAATAATTGAGAATACAGCTCCTATAGATAGGACATAATAAAAACGGATTACAAGGTAATATGTATCAGGTAATACAATATCAAGTGATGAATTTGATAGTATAAAACCAGTTAATCATCTTATGGTAAATATAATTACAAATATAATTACAAAGATCATAAAAGAGTGGGAATTATATTTATTTTAAACAATTAAAAACTCTTTTAAGGCTCCGAAGTTTCCAAATTAATACGTAATTATTGATCTGTTGAGAGCGTGGTGATTGCACCAGCTAGCACAGTTAGTGAACAAGCAGAATAGCTGTAATTAAGATAAATCAGACTATTAAAGTAGTTTTGTCTACAGAATAATGTTTATG